>NC_143575.1:129507975-129807975 GCF_048544385.1 Mastigoproctus giganteus
GCTAATTGATTTTTCTTTCAACTATTTCTGCAACTTTGGGCAGTAAAATCAGCAAAATAAATTACATTTATTTAGGCAACAGTGCAACGTTTCTTAAATTTAAAGCTGTTGATATTTTTATGTAGTAGTACTTATGTTTTTGACTCTATGACATGGAGCAGAGCCGTCCTGAAAAATGCAAGTGGCAACGTCCCCATAGTGATCTCTAATTGTGAGAAGTAATTTTGTCTCAAGTCTCAAGAATGTCCTTGTCCTTTTACAATTCAGCATTCATTGCACCCTTTAAAAATTCAAGGCGACCAGCAACTCCTCTGTGTGAAATACAGCTCCATATTATTTAAGATGCAGAATGTTTCGCTGTGGAAACGATTATATTAACGGATACAGTCAGGATGAAATTCTGCTCCTCTTCTTGGTCTAACAGTCTGCTGGCCGTCCGAAGCATGCAAGTTGAATTTTGATTCATCAGAAAAAATAACATTAGTAAATAAATAAGAGGAGTTTACCTCAATATAGTACGTGGAACACTTCCGTATGATACCCTCCAGAAATTAAAACGGAAAAAACGAAAAAATCGACAACTTACCGGTACATTAAAGTAAAATATAAATAATTAAATAATCAATTTAACACAATTCAAAATCAATTCAAAACAATTAAAATTCAAATTAACGCAATTAAAAGAATCTAACGAAAATATTCAAAACGATTTGTTTTGAATTGATTTTGAATTGTGTTAAATTGATTATTTAATTATTTATATTTTACTTTAATGTACCGGTAAGTTGTCGATTTTTTCGTTTTTTCCGTTTTAATTTCTGGAGGGTATCATACGGAAGTGTTCCACGTACTATATTGAGGTAAACTCCTCTTATTTATTTACTAATATTATTATCAACGTAGAACATATTGAGTATTACAGCTCTGATTCATACTATCAGAAAAAATAACATATTTCCACTGATCCTCAGACCAACCTGCATGCTCTTTTGCCACTTTAGATGCTGGGCTTTCATTTTTTTACATCAAAAATGGTTTTTTTTTTTTTTTTTTTTTTTTTTTGAGAAAAGATCCCAATAATAAAAGGCGTCTACGTACTGTAGCTGTACTTGTCTTTACTCCTGTATCCTATTCCCATGCTGTTTTGGAATCTTTCGATGAGGATCTTCTGTTTCGTACATACACACACACACACGCACAGATCGGTCCTGCACTGCAGAAGATATTTGTGGACGTCCACTTCCTTTCTTTCTGTTTAGACTACCAGTTTCTGATAATTTTCGTAATAAACATGCCACTTTTGACTGATCCACCTATTAAGTCACCATTTTTCGGATTCCCTGCCTCTTTTCTCTTTTCAGGAGAAATTCATTTAATAACCATTGATTCAATAAATAATCATATTTTAGGTTCATCTCATATCAGTTCAACTTCATGTTGACTTTTTTCGATTGTTATAGAGCCAGGATATAAAACATCTGGGATCAACTTAAGTTACTAACTCATTTCTAATCATATAACTATTTTTCCGTTCTGCTCATTCCTAATCACAGTTGTCATGCACAAAAGATGAATCTGTCATACAACTATAATTCAATTTGCTGTTAGTCTGACCTCAGTGGCAGGGAAAATCTTAGAGGCAGTGATTAAGAGTTTAATCCAGAGACATTTAGATATAAATGGCATTTTATAGGGCAATAACATGGTTTTGTTAAGGGAAAATCATATTTAAATAACCTGGTAAGCTATTTTGACACAATTATTCATGAGCTAGATGTAGGGAACGATTTCGACATTGTTTATTTGGATTTTAGCAAGGCATCCGACTCAATCCCTCATGAGAAGTTACTGTATAAGATGGAACATGTTGTGATTATTGGAAATAATTTAATATATTGCAGTGTGGCTGCAGGACAGAAGGCTGAGTGTTATGTTTAATGGATATTCTTCAGATTGGTATAAAGTCAGACGGGGTTCTCCAGGATTCGGTTCTTGGACAACTGTTGTTTCTGATTTTCATAAACGACATCGACGAAGGAATAAAGGGCATGATGACAAAATTTGCAGAAGAAGATGTAAAGACTGGAAGAGTCGTTAATGACCAGTGCCAAGCAGCGCTCCTTCAGGATGACCTGAACAGGCTTCAGAAATGGTCTGAAAAGCGGCAGCTATGTTTTAATGCAGCAAAATGCAATGTCTGACACTGGGGAGAATAGTAACCCCAAAATAAATTATACACTTGGTGGGTTGAATTACAAATAGCAGAGAAAAAATGGATCTCGGAGTTACAAAAAAAATGGATCTCGGAGTTACAATACCAGCAGGTATGAAGTTTTCTGAGCAGTGTAAACAGGCAGCCAAGAAAGCCCATTGTGTCTCCTATCGATGATTTATCGAACCATATCGTGTAGAGATAGGGAAGTCATAGTCCCACTGTATAAGCCAATTCATTATATGAGCTAATTATAAACTTGATTGAGGTTTATAAGGCTCTGAAAGGAGTTAGTAAAATGATGCGCAAAATTTTTATTTTCTTCTTTTTTTTTTTTTTTTGACTGGTGCAGAAAAAGCCCGTGGCTTCCTTGCACTACATGTCTAATACTAATAATACGAGTATTAATACTAAAACAATGAACAGCTACTTTGCTATTTAGCTCTATTACTTCGGCACTGGCAGCTCGTTGCCGTTTCTGTTCAGTTTTATAGGCACATCAGTGACTTAGACCATACTGTGTCGTAAAAGGGATCTTATCATGTAAAAGGGTGTAAAAGAGTGTCTTCACGGGCGATTTGCATATCATGCGTACTGAAAAACCCCGGAATACCTTATGAGGGAAGCCTACATCCTCCAGCTGAGATCGGTTAACTACAGCCTTTAACTGAAGAGTACTCTAGAAATTCCTCCAGTCTTAGATGGGAATCGAAAATCGAATCCACACCTCTCCAAGCGAGTAACAAGTGGCGAAAACATTATATTGCCAAGAAAACCTCGCATCCTGAGTTGTTATGCTACCAATGTGATGAAATCTTAGGAAAGCAATACGGTTTATTGATTGTGACCAGCAGAAAGGTGGCAAGCACGAGCAGTATGTGTCAGCTTACGCTAAGGGAGGAAAAAAAATTGAGTATCATACTGTTTTTCATATTTAGGGTGCTATGATCCAGTTTGTTCGCAAGCTGATGAGTGAAAATGGGCAAGTGAATGAATGAAAGTTAACTAAAGTGTATATGTTCTGTTCTATTGTTTGACAGGCGCTCCTCCTCCCCCGAATTCACTGCAGTGGGGATAACCTACCCAAGAACATCCCCTGCCACTGCTGACACCATGCTGTTGCCTTTTCTTAGGGGGGTCATAGCGACTTTAACTCCCCTATCATGGAACGCAATGCATTACCCAATCCCCCAACCTCCCATCCCTAACCTCTCACAGAGGTGCCCCTTTTGGGGCACTCTTCCAAGCTTGTACTGTCACCCCCATGCTCCCTTCTACGACCTCCCCCCCCCCTTTTTTTTCCTTATGAGCTTTCCCAGGCAAGCCCAGGCGATGCCAGGGTTCGGCCGGCCAGAGACCTTGTAACACTACTACTCCCTGACTCGTCTCCCCGTGGTCATGGACGTTAACTAGGGGACTACGTTGTTCTATGGCTCCCTAGGCCAAGTGGCCAGTTGAACAACAGACTAACATAACCTGAAACCTAACGCAGACCTCACAATTACATACAATATCTGGCCTTTATTGATTTTGTATTGCGTCTCAATGAATACAACGCGGAATTGACGGAGATCCCAACTTTACGTCGAAACCCCCGGTGCCGCTTGACTTGCACTATAAACTATAAGTCCGCATTAAGGAGTTATGAACACAATCTTCGTCAAGAACAGCGTCTGTAGATATTCGTACCCATAACAAAAAGACATCCACTATTCAAGAACCGAGGCAGCACTATGAACTGCCAGACGATCCGTTGACCACACATTGTGACGCACTATGTCTAGCAGTAGCCGAGTGGTCAGGTGCGAGGGTTAATAAATACGCTTGCTCTGAGTGACCGGGGCTCAAGCCCAAAACTTCTAAATACAGGCTGTTTCTTGTATTCTCTCTCTATATTGCGAATGTGGTCATGTGGTCGTCCATGTCGCCATCCCTGAGTATAAACAGAAAATTTATTTTATTTATTTATGAGCTGCTAGTGACATTGCAGCACAACGAGCAGCTGGCTTTGTATAGATTTTGTTGCGTGACAGTGAGTACACCTAATGGTAGCTCCTTGAGATATGATAATGACTACCCTTATATCCAAGAAGCAGTTTGAGGATTTTATTTATCCAGATCATGGAGTCCTCATTTGGACTCTATGATGTGGGTAAATAAATTACGCATCAGAAACTACTATTTACAAAATAATTCAAAGAAAAGCCAGTTTTCTACTGGCTTTTCTTTGAATTATTTTGTATATACGTACACGGCAGGATTGCAGGGACCGCCTAATATAATAAATGAAAATGTCCATATTATGGAGAAGGGTTTCGCCTTTGTTTACCTTTGCAAAATGGGGTTGGAACGTTAAACATTCATCCGAAGTTTAATCCAGTATATTTGCCATAGTGAGGGTCAAAAGAATATTTGATACAGCACATCTTAAGATAAGAAGTTGTCAGATTTCCCACTAAAATTCTGGAATTAAAATTAATTTTTTTATTTGTTCTAGTATTCAATTATTACAAATTATGAGAAGCAGTTTTTAAGTCAAATTATTTTTACAGAAGTGCAAAGGAGAGGGGGAGGAGTCTAGTAACGCCGTACAACAACACTGAAATCTTCTCCCTCCACCTCAATCCTCAAATGTCTGAAGACCTGTTTGCAGACTCGCCAAAGATCAAAAATCAGTCTCCAAAGCGAATCACCTTTCTCACAAGTGTTTGGAAAATGAATGGATTCCTGAGCCTAACCTAATGTATTATCACAATACACTCCTTATTCCCAAAGTTGCTTTTCAGAACACTGCAAAGGCAGACTTTCTCCGATTAGACCCACCTCAAATTCCTTCTTTTTCATTCCGTTCCCATTACGTTTATCCAGCCAGATAATCTTAATCTTGACAAGTATTATTAGCACTAATTTAAAACTAAATCACAATGCCCCAGCCGTACAAAAACTTTCTTTAATGACTGTGTTAAAGCAAATGCCATCAGATAGTCCTGGATTTCCCACGAGGATGTCTCGTGCACGATGGATATCCTGTGACCGTAGCTGGCTGATTTTTCTGACCTAGGTCTCAATGAACGCTTGAGTGAACTTAGCACTCTGTGATTAGGCTTAAGCGTAGATGTGACAGTGGGGGTCTATCGAGAGATGGGTGGAACTACCTATACCGTGATTACCGTCCTCATCCCTATTACAGGCTGCCAGAGGACGGCCTATCTGTCGCCAGGCCCTGATTACGGTGTTAAGGAACATTACGGCCTGCTGGATAGATGAGCCTGTCTCCCAACTTGTGTGTGTGGACTCGGACAGACAACTGTGACCTAACTCTCAACAGGCCACTTCCTCTCCGCCAACGATTACCGTAATCTGCAACCGATCGGCCTACCATTACGGACAGAGGCGTTTTTACTACCACCTCCCCGCCAGTATCGCACTACATCAGGTTGCCGGTTTTCTTTTTCTTCACTGTTTTTTCTCAGAGTTTCCACCAACCGTAGCTGTGCGTAAACCCGCACACGACGCTGCCGCAAATAATCGACTGCTCTGAAGTCGACCTCTAAACGACAATTACCTACGACTTCTGCTAGCTGGATCCTTGTTTTTAGACGACAGCCTGTTGTAACGGGCTGTCGTCTAAACGATGTTTCCCTAATCGCTGCCTACGGTTGTCTGGAACATCCAGTGTGTCACCAGTGGAGCCGACAAATAGCAGCTGAGAATGATAGCATTCAATTAAGATAGTTTGGTAGCTCTGAACTAAGCACAGACTTGCAAAACATCTACCACGTCCATACCAGGTCTACAACTTCGAAATATTTATGGAAGACAACAGCTGAGAGAATATAATGTGTACATTCAGCGCCAATCACGCTAATTACTCAAGTAATCCAAAATATTTAAGGAGCAGGAACTGAGCCCAAGAGTAATAAGAAAAATGCTTCTAATAAAAGAAACATGGGAGAACATAACACGAAAACTAAATGCAAAAGATTGGCTGAAGCCAATCTTTTGCATTTATTTTCTCCTCCTGTGGGATTGTTGAAATATTTACCAATGTCATAGAGGATGCTCATTCTGTTTGATAAGGTTTATAACAACTGATCATGGATGGAAATAATTGTCGCTAAAGCTGGCTGCATACGTCATAAATTAGTAGTTTTAATTATTTCCGTTTTATATTTTCTGCGGTGAATCCAAATTTAGAGTAATTTATAAAGTTCTTATAAAACGGAATACTAATGTCGCTCTAATTTATTTATTTTATGAAAATAAATAAATAAATATCGTTTTAATGGTAGAGACTCGAGCTTTGTTTACAAGACACGTAAACATAAAATTTGGCCAAGAACAAAGTACAGTATTAAGTGGAGATCATACAAATTGTACAGATATTACACAACACGATTTATCACATTTATAAAAGTTTACTAAATTAACATAAGTATAGTCAATTTTTAAAATAACTTTAGCTGATAAAGTCTTTATAATAGGAGGGGTGCTTATCAAATGCTCAGGCCTTGTTTTGGAGAAGAAATGAGCATTTTTTCTAGTATTTTTAGACGAATATGTCATGAACCTTTTTCACAAACGAAGGGAGATGATTTTTTTACAATTTTACTAAGACAGAAATTTAAATTTTAAGTCCCTACGTCTACAACAGAATATGAATGACAGAAAGAGAAGACTTTGCATGCCCTCCTTTAAAAGGTTGACTGTTTCGGTGTTTTCAACACACACACAAAAAAATTATATATATATATTCCTCCCCCATCCCAGTAATTGTGGTGTGCTGTGGACAGATTAGTGCAGCCTGATAGCTCCCCAGGAGTCGTTCGTGCAGCCGAGGCAAAACTTCTAAGCCCAACACCTTTTTGTTGGGTTATCCGTATAAACTGTCCCTGGATTTTTCAATACAGGCTATCAGAGTATCTTTCATCAGTGAATGTTTCGGTAGCAGCGGTGGAATGAGGGCGGAATAGTTCTTCCTTGCGGTGTGCCTGAATTGATTGATCTTGACAGCGAGGTGGAGCCTGGCTCAGTAAAAAGGTCGTTGTTCAGTGAGGGAATGATGAAAAAGAATATATCAACCGGAATCCTGTAGAATCCAGAGAAGAATTGAGGGTCGAACAACGTCGAAAACAGTCCAGACATCTAAGGATGTCGAGAATATCAACTGAACTGTTCTGCCTCAATCCCAAAAAAGGCTGTACTTAACAAGTCGGTGATTATGGACACTCTTTCTCCTTAATAAAGTTGAGAAATATGACGAGTCTGAATATGTTTCTCATAATGAATCTGAGAAATATGTGAATTTGACGAGTTAAAGCTTGGAGCAAAACTTTTTGCAGCGGCTTTAGCAGGAAAGATGAAACATATGGAACATCAAGTGATTATCTCATTGCACAAGGAAATAGTTAGGCCGCATCTTGAGTACTGCATACAGGTCTGGAAGCCTCGTTTTAGGAAGAATGTAGATCTGCTGAAACGAGTGCAGAGAAGGACAACGAGATTGGTAAGGGAACAAAAGGGTTTTCATACACAAGAGGCTTCAATTCTGCAAACTGCAGCGTCTAGAAACTAGGCATCTGTGAGGGAAATCTGAGTGAGGCACCTGTTTAAGGCTTTGAATGGATTGAGCAAGCTTAATGCTGATGGCATCCTACCTCTTGCTCAGACTACAGACACACGAGGAAGCACAACCTCAAATGGAGGAACGATGATTTCAGGATAGATATGCGGAGTTTTGCCTTCAGCCAGCGGGTGGTTTTATTCGAACAAACTTTCATCTGTTGTTGTGGAAGTAGATAGTTTGAATAAATCAAGGAAGAACTAGACAACTAATGGAGGGAAATGGACAGGTGATGTGAAAATTTTTTTTTATTTTTTTGGTTGATGCTTCATCAGTTTCGTTTCTTGCATTATTTGCCACTACTAATACTAATATTATACCACTATTTTAGCTGCTTTGGGCAAAACCGCATTGTATAGGAAATACAGCATAAGTAGTCTAAGAAAAGATTCTCTCTTCAATAATACATCTATTGAAAATATTGCTGAAGGGATGGAGCATATGAATATTTGCCAGATTTACCATAAATGGAGGCATATCATTCGGACGAACTACATTTGCTATAGAAGAGGCTCTCACACTTCTCAATATTGAGCCACATTTCGAACTGTAAATATAATTACGTCACCATTCTCGACTTGAAAACTGTTTTTCCATAATCGTATAAGCTAAGTATAACCTATAATCGTACTAATAAGCCAATAAAAATATCAATTCCATTACATTTTATTCTTTCTCACTACACTAGCCCTTACAAATACATTAACGCAGAGAAGCAACAGTAAATCTAAGCTGACTTAAAGTAAACGGCATAGACACTTGAAAGTATTTGGATCCTGAAAGTCATTTTGCATGGGGGTAGGGTTCAATCCTTTGCTCCGATTTTAATAGAAACCAAATGAGACAGAGTGCACCATTTATGGAGAACCATTTGCGCCAAACTGGATCCAATGCTGCACTTGCAAATGCTGAGCGCATGAAGAATGCACTAACGCTGAACCGGATTATCTTTATTATTATTACGATTATTGTATTGTCAAAAAGAAAGATTTTAAGGAACTGAATTCAATAGTAACATTAATACTAAACTTAACAATAACAAAAACACCCAACAGATACTAATTTTAATAGAAACAGAACTAAATTTAACAATTTGATGACTGGCTTTGCCAACCAAAGTAAATGTCACTGTTAGTATTTTATCACCGAACATGAATTTTTCTGTTCTATTTTCGTTTCTCATACTTCAAGGCGGCATCACTCCTATGTACTTCTTTTAATGAATGAAACTCCTAGTTTAAATGTCCCAGGCTACCCAGTGTCTCCTACTGCTGCCTTCACCACGATATTGTGCTTCATCTATGCTGTTTAATTCAGCACGCAGATTAAAAGTACGCGGAAGTACCTCTTGATGACTGGCCTTGTGAAAGTGTGCATAACAATAAAATAAATACGCTCTACATTTATAAAGTCAAGTAGCCGAAGATAATGTGTTTTTAAATTATGTGTATTTGCATAAAACGAGTGTTTCTTCGAAATTAAAATTAAGATAATGAAACTTCTAAAATACATTCAGCAACAACGATTAATCGTTAAAGTACTGCAATTATATACATTGTAAACGATTATAAACATTGCAGTTTTTCTGTACGAAGGAAACCTACATCTTTATAGTTTTAATGATCCAGCTCTTGTTTTTAATACAGAAGCAAAGTGGAAATAAACAGCAAGCCTCCTAATGACTAGCAGGATAATGATTTCAGCTGTCTCTTTATGTTGTTTGATGCACTTCAAATAGATCGCAATCATTTCCTCCTAAGCTGCTGGTTTTGCATCGGAAAACAGCAAGTCCGAAACTTTATATCACATTTAAGTAGTAAATAAATTTTCTGTTTATACTCCGGGACGACCAAACGGTCAGAAGAGTTCACAAGATAGACAGAATACAAGAAACTGCACCGTATTCAGCAGTCACGGGCTTGAACCCCGGTCACTCAAGGCACGTGTACTTATGCACCCGCGCGCCTGACCACTAGGCTACGGCGGCCTAATGAATAAATTTAAGTTACCCAGCGCAAATCTAACTAAATTTAACAGAACTCAAGTGAATAGTAAAAACTCACTTGGAGAATCTAATAAAAGATGAACAAAATAACTGTAAGAAATTAATGCACAAGAAACGAGAATAATTAACCAAACGAATTATACAAGTATCAGAAAAAATTAGTTCATTATAATTTTTTAAAGCATGCTATTTATATCCCATTACTGATCAACGAATTTAGGGCAAAGGTCTAATAATTATTATTATTATTATTATTATTAATATCAATTTATTTTCCGAAGAAATGTCCCTTTACAGCTATGCAGCACGGCAGAGCCTGTCTGTGTGCAGTGATTCAGAAAGCTCAGTTTTCTAAAGTGCTATGTACTGAGTTAAACACTAGTTAATATAGCGTTTAACTATATTAAACACTAGTTAACCAATTAAACACTAGTTAATAAACTAATAAGATATAAAAGTACTTTTTCTCATATCGCTTGTAATATTTCACTGATCTCCTGCGATTCAATAAAATTAAACAAATTGTAACAAGCACCTCAGTCGTAACAAGCACTCAACATTTCTGTAATGTATTTTACTTATTTTTTCCTGAATTTTAACAACAATTAAAATATAACACGTATTTCACGTTTCTACTGCAAAATAAGCCAATACAGTAGTAATAATTTATATATTTAGTAAACTGATAATAAAATAGTTCCTCAAAACATAACGAGTTTCATATGCGCGAATCGAAAACATTTCTTTTCTGCGCATCCATTACAATGCTCATTCATTCCTCAAATCACTGCACTCCAAACACTTCAACTATGACATCTAGCAGACATTGCCAAACCGTGGCTCGCCTGCAACATGCTGCTCCGAGGAAAATATGAGCAAAAAAATTTCATGTCTCAAAATACCTTGATTAACAGGAATTTATTGAAAAAAAATATTGCGAGTGACAACAAAATATCTAATAATTTTTGCTACCAGCTGAAGATTTTCAAGAAATTCGCGTAGTTTATTCATATAAACATAGACAACCATGTCTTGGGTTATGAAAATATCAAAAATTCCAAAAAAAAAAAAAAAAATATTGTGCCTTAATTCATGCGCTGCATTACTGTTCGGAAAGATACAGTTTTCTCCAAAAAGACTACTTTGTAAATAGGCCCAAGATATGAAATTAATAATAATAATTCAATTCCAGTTTTTGGCAGTAATTTTCCTGTAATTTACGAAGGGCTATAATATAGTATTTTTTTGCTTTATTCATTAAAGAACATATTAAATGTATTTAAAAGCTATTAACCGATTTTGAAATGGTCTATCTGAAAAATAAAGGAGTAATGCATACGTGAATTTTATTTAGTGAAAGTCACCTACGCACTTCGAAGGCAAGAGTTTCTCAAATCTTGGAAAATTATCTTGTCCGGCTTTCAAACCTCTAAATATTACATATAAAAAGTTATTAAGTTTAGCCACCCCTGATACGTATATACCTTATGTAAAAAAACAAAATATATATATATATCCGATTTTAATGAAATTTGGCATGGCTCGACAAAGCATTCTAAAAGACCTAAATTATAAAATTTCATGAAAATTCGTCCACTGGGAGTAAAGCGTTAGACGTGGACGGATGGAGGTTTTCGTGACGGCGAAAATGAATTCATGCAATTCTCGTCAGAGATCGATTGTGCACGGTGAAAAAACAACTCATAAAAATTCCTCCCGTCTTGATGAAATTCGAACCCAGCCTTTACTATATGACGTGTAGAATATCACAGTAGTTACGTTATCACTATACGTAAAGCAATTTTTAAGTTGCTTTACGTGTAAATTGCCATTTGAAATTTACAAATCTCCAGACTCACATGCGCATGAATAGTCCGGAATGAATCGTTACAGCCTTAGAAATCTGTCCACTGAGAGGATGGATATGTACGGAAACTCAAGCAATTTCCACCAAAGAAATTGCTTGCGTTTTCCCATACCTTTCTATGGAATGTGTCCAAAGACGAAATGGACCAATGGACCAATGACGAAATCTATACTGGCGATAGCAAATCAAAAGAAAGGCTATGATCTGGTGTTTGATGGATTTCTACTATTACTCTGAAAAGAGGTGAGATAGGTGTAATGGCACGGTAACTCGGAGGGAGGGAGATAGAAAGGATGGGATTTTTCAATATTTTTGAGAATTGGGTAGATATAATCAAATTTCTATGCAAAAGTAAAAACATGTATAAGAGAGTTGTGGTTCATTGCGTATAAAATTGAAAGAGACCCTTGGCGCGGTGTTCTAAGCTGATCATCTTCAACCAAAAATTTGAGATGTCTGTATAACATAATATTATTTATCTTCCAAACTATATTAGGAGCTTCACCCCTTGGAAAAGCAAAGCAGAAAAATCGGCCAGAGAACACACGCAACACTGGCCAACACGTAAAATATTACGAAAACAAAAATACCCAATCTTGACTAATGCTTGCTGCTGAACACGAAAATCGCATTAAAATTTGTTGAGTGATTCTTGTTTTCGAATTGCAGCTGGGGTATAATATTAGCGAGTTACTCTACATTATCAACTAAGGCTCTAGGCAAAACACATGGAAACACCACAGTTTCAGTCCCACATGCACTTATCACGTGATCGGCAACTGTTGCCTTACTCTGCATCACGTGATAAGTTGTCGCATCCTCCTGGCACTTTGCCGTCCCGGGATGTTTTCCTTTTGTGGAATAAACAGATAATAATAATAATAATAATAAAATGCGTCTTCAACTCTGTTGCAGTAATCCTCGAATACGGTTAGTACTGGGTGATTTGTTCTCAGTTAACGGTTGTTCTTTGCGAGATTCTTACTTTTTGCACAATATTTGTGTCGTGTAAGATTCACATGCCCTGTAGAAGAAGAAGAACTCTTTATTATATTCCTGAACATTTTGATGAAGATGAAGACTTGATATACACGAACATCAACTTGATCTACACGAAGTACAGCAGCCGTCTACGTCAAGGAAACCACCATTTTGTCCAAACCTTTATCCTTATGAACCACATAAGATCACAGAAAGTGAGCTTAATGACCTCTTCAGGTATCTCGAATTGACGAAGAATAAGGCAGAGCTTTTGGCCTTGAGGCTACAACAGTGAAATCTTCTAGATCATTCCGTGAAAGTGGCAACATTTTGTACTCGAAATAAAGACTATGATAAATTCTGTCAAACAGAAGATGAACTCGCTGTTTGTTAGGATGCTGATGATCTAATGGCAGCAATGAACATGAGGCACGTTCTCGAAGAATGGCGACTATTTATAGACGCTTCTACGGTTAGCCTTAAGGCTGTGTTATTACACAATGGAAATATGCTGCCTTCAATACCTCTTGCGTATGCCGTCCACAAAAAAGAAACATAGGCAAACATGGAGAACATCCTCTTAGGTGTACCGGGCATCGACAGAGTATTTCCTAAGTCCCCGACCTAGTTTTCACCAGGACTACAAACTACCTATCTTCTAACTTTACATGGCGCCATACGCAGCAAACTCACCACGCTAGGCATCGAAACAACCCTCTATGTGCCTGTGGCTCCCAAGAAACCTAGGACCACTGGATGTTCGACTGCCATCTGTACGAAGATCTCCGAGCCCTTCTCATCACTCAGCTCCACTACAATCCTAGGGACCAGGAACACCGCCTACTTGATGACGAACAGAACTACAAACCATTCACAAAGTTTGCCCAATACTTGTTCACAAGGTGCAAATCATACCACAACCAAGAAACTTGGCCACCACTTAGCATGACCAG
Organism: Mastigoproctus giganteus; assembly: GCF_048544385.1. Taxonomy (NCBI): domain Eukaryota; kingdom Metazoa; phylum Arthropoda; class Arachnida; order Uropygi; family Thelyphonidae; genus Mastigoproctus; species Mastigoproctus giganteus. The sequence goes on from NC_143575.1 coordinate 129,521,617, forward strand.
AACAACCTCATCACTACGAACCCTGCACTGAACCACAGACTGAACAGCAACACTGACAAAACTGAATAAGAAACAACCACTGTCCTGTTATCGAAAAAAAAAAAAAAAAAATCTGATCACAAAACTGAACAGACTCTTCGCATTCTCTACAAAGATCTGATGTAGCAAACACTAAACTAGACACTCTCCCATCAGAACCAAAACTGCATGTAACTAACTGTGCTGGTTGAAGCCAAAACTGATGTCTCATCTTCCTCTTATCACGATAAGAAAAGACAAACACCGAAACTAATTCTCCAATCAGACCACAGCTATGCTGCCACTTTGTCAGTTGGCAGCACAGGCAGGACACCTTGTGAAACCCGGCTGAAGTCGCATCTTCTTCCTACCACGATAAAACAAGGAAATCACCGAATCGGACAATCTCCAACCAAGACTTTGAATGCAGCTAAGCTGCCACCTCGCCAGTTCGCGATCTTTGCCGACCGGGCTAGCCGGGTGGGTAAAGTGGCTGCCTGACAACCCAAAGGTCGCGGGTTCGATTCCCGCCTCGGGCTTGGATCAAAGTACTGCAAAAACCTTGGGAGGTGCATTATGGCCACAGAAGCCTATGCGCCAACAACTACTAAAAAAAAAAAAAAAAAAAAAAAAATTCGCGATCTGGGTAGGGCACATGGCCTTGCCCACTTTCTTTCCCTATCCTGGTGGGGTGGGTACGAATTGTTGTCTCCTTCCTTCCCCCACCCCCACTTTCTCCTGGTGGGGCATGGGCATGCCCCACTGGAAATCACTGGAGTCGTCTTCTCTTTCGTCTCCATACTTCTGACTTTTCCCCCCAGCCTTCAGTCTCTCTCCCCTACTCTGTACACTAGCGCACGTCCCACATGTCCAAATTTAAATTTGACAAAATTAAACCGCGTTCACCACGCTTTTCCAATTCTAGCGTTATCTCCCCAATTTTTTTTTAGGCCCTAGCCACTGAAATATCAGGAAATTAGGAGCCAGGACCTGCCAGAGTAAAACAAATTACTGGTGTACCTGGTCTGCCTCCACGGGGCTTAGCGTGGGCAACGTTGGGACCCACTAGGGTCCCAGTGGCTAAATGGCCAGAAGAACAACGGTACACGACACTACACACCACAATATCCATACACTTTTAAATCTCTGGCCTGTACGTGTACTATATCACACGACAACGTAAACTACGCGGAGATGGGGGAAAACCCCTGGTGCCGCTAGACCCTAAACACACTTTAAAAATAAAATAAATTTTCTGTTTATACTCCGGGACGACCAAACGGTAAGGGGAGTTCACAAGATAGACAGAATACAAGGAACTGCACCGTATTTAGCAGTCAGAGGTTTGAACCCCGGTCACTCAAGACACGAGTACTTACGCACCAGCGCGCTTGACCGCTCGGCTACGGCACATTATACTTCTTACGCAGAAATGGAGTGCAACATGTCACCGAAGATTCATTTTTGGCTCGCACCTGGATTTCTTCCCGCCAAACTGTGGTGCCGTCAGCGAGGAACGTGATGAGCGCTTCCATCAATGGCAGCGCTCATCGCAGCGATGGAACAAAGATACAAAACAAATGGAGAGCCGCCACGTTAGCCAAGTATTGTTGGATGGTGAAAAGGGATGCTCCCGAAGCATTTCTGAATACAAGCGAAAGACGAAAAGGTCCCGTGTTTGATACAGTTTTGTTTATAGTTACATCTTACTGCCTTATAGATAAAAAATACTTTGTATAAATATAAAAAACTACTTTTTTTTGGAAAACATCCAATCTACCATTTTAAGCACTATTTCCATGGCTAGCACCCCAAATCTATAAAGAAACTTACTTTTATGCCTGTAACAAGATATGATCCAAAATGTGTTGTCCAGAGCAATTTACAGACACAATACAGATTGGTAGTTGAAAGTTACTTTCCAGGTGTCCTTAATATAATATTTTAGTTTCACCCCTTGGAAAGTCTGCGCTTGTAGCACAGAGGAATTCTCACCGTTCTTCCCACACCGGTTGGAAAAGGCCTGGGTTTGAACCCATCAATAACGCGAGAAAATTTCATGGGCTTTTTTCACTCCGTGGCTGAGTTAGTGGTCCCAGGGATAGATAGTAAAAGTCCCCCCCTGGAAACTCGGTTTTCTGGTACAACAAAATATGAAAATCAACCAGAGAACACACGCAATTCACGAAAACACACTTAGGTAGCTTAAGGGATGGAAATAGCAGTTAAAAGTAGGATTTAAAGTATGCATAACCAATGACCTATATCCCTTCGCAAGAGGTGTGACAAACGGATACTGGAGGGACATGCCGAGTATAAGTTGTCATATACTGGGCATGTCCGTTTTCCCGAAAGCCAAAAGAGGAGGACATCCAAAATTAACTGCTGTAAGCATCGTATGTCAGTAGAAGTGAGAAGATAATACAGCTATTCATCCCAAGCCAGATAAAGCCTCCCAGAGCATGCTAATGATTGAAACCGATAGTGAAAGGATATCGCAAAAATGCCACCGATGAAATTACATTTAAGATAGTTGACAGAAGTGGGAGACAAGTGTAGGAGCAGGAAGCAACAGAAACACAAGGGACGTCCCAAACAGAAAGGACAGAGAGCACTGACAGAACGTGATGTGAAATGAAGAATCGTGCCACACAGTCCGGGGAATAAGATCCGAGATAAGACATACTTGAGTATGGCGTATGCCAAACAACGTTTCAACGAAATACTTCACCAACAATAAAGTTTGGTAGTGGCAATGTGACTATGGACCTGTTTTACGTGGTTTGGACTGGTTCACTGGTTACTTAAGAGACAGTTGCAGAACTGGTACAAATGTAGTACCAACATTAGTGAAACCATAAATGCAATTGTCTATTTTAACATTCTGAACAACTCTGATTTGTAACTGTTCTGAACTGCAGCAATTCTTTGAAGAGGAACCATATTTTTATCAGCCCGATAATGCTCAGCGTCCAGAAGCAAGTGAAACAGTGGTTTCAGGATTAATAATGTGGATAATGCGCTGTCATTTCCAGTCCGGAACCGAGATCTGTATTTAAATGAATATCTTTGCGATGTTTTGGAATAGCAATTGGGAATCAGGACAAGACTTTCTAGCTCCAGCAGAGAACTAGAGGCAGTCCTACAAAAGGAGTAGAGTCTCCACATACCAAAGACCTGGAGTCTTTGGTTCCACCTCTTCAGAATTAGTCTGCAGTAGGTACTTTCTTCCAGACTACCAGTACAGTACAGTAGTAGCCGTTAGTAACAAGAGATCAATGTATCAACGTTATAATTGTAAGAAAAAAATAGATTAAATAATGAATATTATTTCATTATATATTTTCAAATCAACAGATAAAACAAGTTTCAATGATTACATAACTTTTTTTTTTCACTTAGAAAAACATCCTGTAATTAACAGTGTCCGTCCTTTACGAAAAAAAAAAAAAAAAAAAAAAAAAAGCTTTAAAAAGTGATATTTATGCCCTGACGAATGGCAACAAAGGTGAAAAAGGTTCCATCCCATATGGATCTCGGTCATGAAATGGAATGCATACATTTCGGGAGCATTCCACCCATACCAAAAAGAAAATATATACTGCACTCTGGGCAATCCACCAGGAGTTTATTGTATTCCAAAATTTAACACTTGTCTGTAAATACATTGAAAGACGTCTCACAACCATCCCTCTATACCCATTGAAGGTATTGTCTTCGAATTCACCCAGAATTCTTAAGATATTCCTGAGAACTGAATACTGGATTGTGAGATGGCTGAAGACTATCAGAGGCAATTCACTCTCTGTAGATTAAAACAGCATGCCAAAATTCTCTAAGAAAATCTTACTAATCTTGTCAAGTTAAAGAATCATTGCAGGATCATCAAGTGTTTTCCCCAGAAATTTTGCCAGCTAGGTGGCATTATGAAGCAGCAGGGAGAGGAAGTGTAATACTTCGCAATATTATAAAATTTTCTGTTATTTATAAATGTGACAAGCGATCTAGAGAAAAAAATAATTGCATAATTTAACATTATATGCGCCTTTCGCATTGACCTCGATCGCACAGTACGTTCGAATTAATATTGATCGAGATTAGTGAGCAGTACCGTATAGCAGTGGTCTCAAACTCAAATTGCAAGCGGGCCGAATGCACGATCTGAAAGCAGCTGACGGGTCGGAATTTTTTTTTTTTTTAACAAAATGAGAGTGAATATAAGCACCGTATTTACAACAAATACATAATTGAAATGTATTTGCGGGCCGTGTAAAATTGCTTCGGGGGGCCGGATGCGGTACGCGGGCCGCCAGTTTGAGACCACTGCCGTATAGTACCGTACGGTACCGCGAGAATCGCTTAACTTTTAGCCAGCGGTTATTTAAATTCACCAAGCGGTGCGCCCATTCGATAGGTCCTTCACCCTCAGTTGAGGGTGTAGATGATCGATCTCATGAGGGAGAAAGAAGGTTTCATTCCCCATGAGTTATTCTAGGCTTTTCAGCCTATACAACATGAAAATCGGCCGTGAACCCTTTGCCCTCGTGAGTAGTACAGTTCGTAGAATCGCCGTCCTCCCCACACTGTGTGATAAAGACCTAAGTTCGAGTCCCGTCGATGATGTGAGAAATTTTATAGGCCTTTTTCGTAATGTGGTTGAGTTCGGCGGTCTCGTTCCGCATTTTTTCTCCCGGAAACTCCAGTTTTTCGTGCACAGAACGCACGCAATTTACAGACAGAGCAATATGGCCTTAGTCGCTGATGCTCCTAAAAACCCTACTACAATAACGTGCCCGCCTCTATAAACATAATACAGAATGGAGCATTGTGGTCTAAGTCGCTGATGAAAGTGCATAGACTGTTTCTCGGTTGCTCTGCGCAATTTAAAGTGGCATTGGAACATTTTAAAGTTCAACCAACGTTAAACTTTCTGCTAAAAGCTAACCAGCCAAAAAATGCTATTTTGTTTAGACGATGTTAAATTAATTTTTTTTCTTGTAAATACTACACATGACTGTACGAAATTCAAGTAATCTGTTCTACTTTTATGTATCACTTCCCTCTACCCAGCCGAATGTCCGGGTGGAGGCGGTGAAACGAAGATCAGTAAGCAGATAATAAAAATAAATTAATAATGTTTCATGAGATGGAAAACATACTCCCACTCATCAGTCATACCACGTACCGCTGGGTAAGAAAAACAACAACAATATCATGTTCGAATGATCGAAATGACAGTAATTTCCAGTAACAGACTCCACGATTCATTGGCAACGGGAATTTTCATTAGTTTCTTCCAGTCCACAGATTCCAAACTTCATCCTCAAATACAGGGGAGAGCCAAAGGCAGCTGGGCAGTAAATTTCAATGATATTACGTACAATATCCGCAGTTTTGAATTGATCGGGAAGTTTTCGACGTCAGGTTCAGATCACGATGCCATCAGATAAGGCAGACTGTCAGGATTTTGACAGAAGAAAAGCTATTGGATAAACGATTATCCAACCCTTGAAAACATACAGCGAGTGTTTGCGAGGGTGAAAGGCGATAATGAAAACAGCAGACTCAAAACAGAAGAGAAGTAATGTTTTGGATCTGCTGATCACACTTGCGAAGACCGAATCTGTTATTCAAAACAGATCTTTAACTCTCTGTGGGTTAATGAATAATTTATATTGTATACAGTACTACGGGCCATATAATAAAGTATAAACGGATATTTTCAATTTCACGCATTCAGCCACAAATGCTTGCAACACAAGACAATCTTCAACAGCGCGTTCTGTTGGGATGCCTTCATTCATCGTCCAGCGAACTGCTTTCCCCCTCCGTCCGCAACCAAATACTTTCAAGGTTTCGTTAGTTTCGCTTTTTTCTGCGTGTGTCAGCTTGGTTGCAAGTGGAGGGGGCGGGGAGTGCTGACCTCTCGCTTGCTTTCTTCTTGCGAACTTGTTGCAGAGTGCCTGAAATCCATCTCAATTCAGCCGTTTCGTGGTCCCGCTCCACCTTCCTACCTCTACTTGCTGACTCCGTAACTGACACTGTTATTATACATTAATCCAACTCATTTCCGCTGGCATAAACCGGCGCCGCGGATACGAAATCTTGGTAAATACGTTAGATTACAATAATTGGCTCGGCGCTCGGCGTAAGTGCCAGCCCAACAAATCATGGCCGTGTGGCCCGCACGGGAGACAGGCGGCACTGAATGGACCACGCGCGCTTCCAGCCGTGCAGAGAGCAGGTGTCGACGATCTTAGTGCAATTTTAGGTGTCGTTGGCACGGCGCTTGTGGAATGAGCGCTGAACTCAGGTAGTCTAACATCAGCGAGAGACATGCGACTTGTTCACGGATGATCTCAAAAAAGTCTCCATTCTGTGTGACGCAATAATTGTGTCTCGTTACTCTTTTCTGCTTTTTTTTTTTTTTTTTTTTTTTGGCAACTGCCGTATGTCATTACTGATGACGCTCACGGCGTGTTGTTGCTTGGTAATTGTGGCCATACGCCACCTAATTGGACTAAATCGTCTCCATCGTTACACATCGCGCAGTTTAACAGGCTTTTTTGCAGTTTTTACCTCCAGGATAGAAACTGTCCGAGTGTGAAAATACAGCTCGTGGTTGCAGTTTTTTTCCCCCATTTCCGGGATGTCTTGATCATAAAAACTAGTAGGTCATGGAAAAAATGAATGAGTAAACCAAATACCTTTGTTAGAAGCTTCATTCTAATTACGTTTCGCAGTGCTACGCCTGTATTTTGTAAATTTCTGAAAAGATGTTTCTGAATGCACTTCTGTACGTTAATCACCTCCGCGAAATCAAATGACACTAAACCTACTTTTTTACTTCAAAGTTGTGCAGTTTATAAACTAAGAAATCTAACAAACTATTAACAACTAACTATAAAGGTTTGAAAAATATATTTTTTTCACTCTACTCTTGAAATCAAAAACGAAGTTTTCTCTGTTTTCAGGAATATAAAGATAGAGTTGCAGGTGGTCACTAAATTGGAAACCTGTCACTCAGATACACAGAATTTGTATAAGTCAGAATGCCAAAATTTATTTCTTAATTCCGTATTACACCGTACATGTATAACATACATTTTAAAACATGCTAAAGCACTCTCAACGTCATCACCAAGTGGTAGTAAAAGTTGTCGATGCACTATCTGCCATAATCTTGAAGATTCGCTCTTGGAGATTGGCATTCGCTTCATTCAATCCTTCTGATATATCAATGCAGAACAGAAAATCGCGCATTCACTGGTGATCACTTAAGCTACAAGGCACAATAATATTATCGACTCTTTCAGAATTCAAAATTAATACTAATATACGGTATATACAGGGTGGTTACGATTAAATTGCATCACTTTGGTGGCCTGTAAGTAAAAAACTACAAATCGCTCAGATTAATTTGCAGTGGACAGTTAAAACACCACACGGAAACGAAAGGCACAAAATAACCGCGGAGTGACACCAGGGGACGCTTGGCACTGCATGAAATCAGTATAACAAATAAATGTCATGACCAAAGAGTGAGAGATAGAGACAGGGGGGAAGGAATTATAGATGCCAGTTTAGAAGAATAGTGTCAATGGATATATTAATAGAAAAGGCATGCAGCAGAAAACCTTTTTGCTATATCCTCGAAATGTAAAGATTATTAGATTATGGCCTCGCTATAGCCACAAAAGGCACGACCCATACCGCATGATAGAGAAGAAGATTGGGGGGGGGGGTGCTGAAACTTTGCTTTGAAGACCAAACATGGTGTTCACCATTTCAAGCTTCCAATAAACAAAGTGGCGATAATGAACCCGGTGATGAGTGTAATCCACCAAGTAGTGCTACTTAGTGGCACAGAAGATCGGCCATTCCTCTGTATGGTATGGATACTACAGTTAAACCCTTGCTTAGATTGGTTCGCACTCGTGTGACCACCTTGCATATGGAGATATACTTAGAATTACTACCACCCGTAGCAGCGTGAACCAAGCAGAAGCTCTGGTTGTCGCAGAACAGCAATAATCGTACTGCTCCAAGGACAGAGACAGGACAGCGACCGTTCTACTTGAGCCTTGTCTAGAAAGTCATGCTCTCTAACGTCCCTATGTCCTGATGATGAGCCAATCTTAAAACCTTATGGAGTCCAAATTAGTTAGGTCTGGGCAAGGGTGATTAGGCTTTACTGTGGAGGCCCCGGGAACTCCGAGTTCTCTTTCAGAAATAAATCCGCTGTTTTACGGTACAAAGCCCGATCTTTCTGCTGACTTGCTGCTAAGGTTGGACATAATAGCAGGCCAAAATTACTTAAAAACGATTTTCAAATTGCGTTCTGCGAAACCCTAGAGTTCCGCAGAACTTGAGAGTTAAGAATGTTATATTAGCTGTTAAATGGTACCCTGAATTTCCCTCATCTCGTCTCACAAATAAATTTCAACGCTTCGACAAGAGCGTTAAGAAACTATCCACTGCCGAAACCATCCTATTCGAGAACAAATTATGGATACTACAACTTCTACAACAGGACTGCAAGATCAATGAACAAAACAAATATTGAGATATTTCACACACCCGGACACTTCAAGAAGCAACTGAAATTGCTATCCACATCCGTTACCTGACTTAAAATGAACCCTCCTTGCAAGTTCTAAGACTCTGATTGTGCAATGTGTGTGAAGAAATACCAGTGCTCTGCTTACTCCTACCTGTTCACTTAAATAGGACGGATGAGTCCTACTTTTATTTATTTAGTTTTATTTTACCTGTACATTTACTTTTTTCTTTACTTAGGGAAATGTATACTCCAAGCTTCTGCTTTTAAGCTATGTAATAATACTTTGTAGCTGCACCCTCAGGCACGTTTGTTTGCTGTTTTGTAGCTGTTAACAATAATAATAATAATATTTTCTTTTGTTCATTTAATGAAACAGTGGTAGATAACGTAGAAAAAACTCTGCGATAAAAGTTTTTAATATATAATTACAATACTTTAATACGAAGTTAAGAAATATCCAAGATTAGAATTGCCTATAGAGAAACGGTTTTTAAAGAATATTCCGCGGAACCCAGTAAAAAGATCCTAGAGGTTTTACACATTTTAAAGACAGTTGGGTTCTGCAGAATATTTCGATTTGCAAAATGGCTTCACAGCAAAAAAAAAAATAAATAAAAAAATAAAAACCCTAACCCCGGTAAATTCTGTCGTAAGTGCCGCATTATGACTATGGAGCAATGAATACTGTTCTTGTCCAGGTCAGAGGACTCTCTGGTATCCTTAATAGAATATGCATACACGTAATGATCTACTCATGGTCTTACAGAAAGGATGGAAGGAACACATAATCGGGGCCATCCACCACTTTGTGTGTACACAAAAAAAAAGAAAAAAAAAAAAGGTAAACTGCAGCCATTAACCACCCACTGCAGGATGGAAACCTTTTCAACAATTCGTGTTGAGAGAAATGGACCATAATCCGCTACGCTGGTCTAGTGCGGGTTAACAGATCGACCGTATTTAGCAGTCAGAGGCTTGAACCGCGGTCTACTCAAAGAGCTTGTACTGTCGCACTCCCGCGCCTGACAACTTGGCTACGGATGTATGTACATACTGTCATTTTAATAAAGTTAAAGTTATAAGAGAAGAAAATCTTTGCTCCTATAGGCTGCTGTAAACTGCAACGATTATGGCATTTTTTCCGTGCATTCTTTGGAAATACAGTACAGTAATACCTCGGTAAACGAATCCTCTGGTAACGAAGCGCCTTTATAACGAAGTCGGCAAAAAACGCCCTACGGCGCATGCAAAAGTTTGTAGTAGGGATTTTTGACGCACCCGGAACTCACTTCATGATATATGGAACAGTGGTTAATTGTCACTGATATCGTGCGTACCTACTGTAATTGTTTTAATATATTTTATTAAATACGTAATTAAATAATAATTTTCCAATATTATTTTTCAAATAATTTTCCAAATATTTTTATAATTTCAATATCATTAGAAACTAAAATGCAGATTATAGGGAGGATAGAAGCTGGAGAAAAGAAATGCCATGTACCGCAATCATTGGGGTTAGCAAAATCAACTTTAAAAACAATTTTAAATCAAGCTAATAAAGTTAAGTAGTCTGTGCTAAATTGTAGCGACATTACCGCGTCCAAATTAACACACAAGTAGTAGCATTATAGAAAACATGGAAAAAATGTTAAGTGTTTGGGTAGATGATATGACACAGCATCATATGCTAGCCACCCAGGCGATAATTCAACACAAAGCATTATTTAACCATTTAACCATTTAGAGGCCCAGGGAGCTGGGGAAACCGCCGAGACTTTTGTGGCATTTCGCGGTTGGTTTGATAAATTCAAAAAAAGTGCAAGAATTCATAGCGTTAAATTGACGGGCGACCCGCAAGTGCCGACATCCAGGCAGCAGCAGAATTTCCTGCACAACTGCAAGTCATAGTAGAACGAGGGAAATACCCGCAGAATTTGGTATTCAATGTGGATGAAAGCGGGCTATTCTGGAAACGCTTGCCTTCCAAAACTTTGATGTCCCGAGATCAGCCAAGGACCGATTAACACTGTTGTTTTGCGAAAATGCCTCTGGGAATATGAAGCTAAAACCAACTCTTGTTTACCATTCCGAAACGCCTCGAGCTATGAAAGGATTCTCCAAACCTAATTTACAGGTAATATAGAAATCGAATAGAAAGGCCTCGATGGACTTGTTTACCGATTGGTTTGTCAACTATTTTTGTCTTGCTGGCCAACGTTATTGTGATCGAAATAATTTCGAACCCAAGACACTTTTGCTACTGGACAATGCACCGGGTCATCCTTCAAATCTTGGCTCACTTCAAACATGCATTCCTGTTGAACTGCTGTTTCTCCCGCCACACACAAACTTCGCTGCTACAACCAATGGATCAGGGCTTAATAACAGCCTTTAAAGCCTAATGGATCAAGGCGTTATAGCAGCCTTTAAAGCCTACTATCTGAGACGCACTTTTAGTCAATTGATTGAGCCTAATGATGAAACACAACACTTGATCAATAATTTCTGGAAAAATTACATTACGAAAGCAATCAGCAATATCAAAGAAGCCTGGGATGAAGTGACAGATCAGTGTCTTAATGGTATTTGGCGGCAAATGTGGCCCAATGTTGTTGCAGAACGTGATGGAGTAGAATGTGAAATTCCTGCAATTAGTACAGAAGTTATTCGAATGGCACACGCAATAGGCTTTGCAGAAGTCAACGTAGCTGACGTTCAGGATTTACTGAGTAGCCATGGTGAGACACTAACAAATGAGGAACTCCAAGAGTTAACGGAGCAACAAGTAAACAGTTCAGAAAACGAAGAAGAGGTTCCCCCCACAGAGGATGTTAACAACAGAGACCTTGTCCTTTCTCTAATTGTTTAAATGAAGTGACTCACGCCTTAGATGTCTTGTCAGAAAATGATCCCGATTTTCAACGAAGCTGCATTGTGAAGAGATCCGTTTTAAATGCTTTTAACTTGTTATAGCGAGACGCAAGGCGATCGTAAGAAAAAAACAAGGCAGTCGTCCTAGATGCATATTTGAAAAAGTCATCAAGTGAGCACTAGTGTTGTTTTGTGTTATTTTTCATAACAGATTTTAAGTTTACTGTTTTCTGTGTTCGTTCTCATTTCAAATAAATTTATTTTGAACAATTTGTACCTCTTTTTTTAAGTGCAGGAACATATCCATATTCTTGCTATGGTATTTTTACCTCCGATAACGAAGATTCTTATAATGAACTAAAGTCCTGGAACGCATCTACTTCGTTAAGTGAGGTATTTCTGTACTTGATTACCTTTAAACTGAAAAATGGGACCAGTTTTAAACTGTATAATCATTGCTCCTTTTAAGAGAGGAATTAACAAAAGCACAAGTTCAAAAACAGTATTACTAAGGTATCAAAATCGAAGTAAACAGTTTTATTCACAAAAATTCGTAACAAAACAATAAATGTTTTTGACCCTTATCCTAGGTTTAAAAAAAAATTTATTCATACGTGATTAAGAAAAACTCAGAGTAGAGACAGCATTAAGGGACGACTATAACTGTATTAATTTTGAACTGTATTTATTATTGTATTCCCAAAAAGCAATCCTGAGCACCATCAATCAGCACTGCTTTGGGGACAGGCCAGAATACTTACATTCTGTGCTTCCTCGAAGGTCGACTATTACTAATTTAATGGAGACTCTACTCCGAATACAGCTAGCTTTAAACAATAAACAACAGTTGGACATCGTTTTTCTGGATGTTGCAGCAGCCTTCGACAACGTCTCAATCCCAGCTATAACAGTAATCCTCAAGGAGTATTTCCTCATTTCAGGAAGCACTTTAAGCATTCTCACTAACACCCTTCAAGAAAGACAAATTATCGCAATAAACGGGAAACAAACAGCATCTTACTGTATCTCCAGGGGTGTACCTCAAGGGGGCGTATTGTCCGCCACTTTCTTTGCAATAGCACTAGCCCCATTTTTAGCTCAAAACTGTGAACAATTTATTACATATGCTGACGATTTGAAATTTTTTGTAACATCTAAAGAACAAGAAACTGCACCCCATCTATCAGAGGAAGCAAACAAGGCAATCAAGAAGCTAGAAGAATATCTGCACTACATTGGCCTGAAACTTAATGAAAAGAAAACTGCCCAAATGACCTTCACCAACAAAAAGAAGAAAAATGAAATTACGATTTTTGTGAACAATACCAGAATCCAAAATTCCCCCGCACACGTTGACCTTGGCCTTAAGTGGGATGAAGGATTAAACTTCATACCTCACTTCGAACACATTAGGAAAAAGACATACGCAGCACTGTGGAGCACTAGACAAGAACTCACCGGTCTCCGAAGCCCTCATCTTATAATTCAATACATCCTTAAATGCGTTACACCGATTCCGTTGTACGCATCGACTATCTGGTCATCAGCCCCTGAGAGCAACATCAAGGCCTTCTTAGGAGTAGAATACTGGCTCCTGAGATGGCTAAACAAGATTGCCGGGAAACCGTTTACCATCTCAAGAGCGGTCTTGTCTGCCAATCTGGACATCACACCCTGGAAGTATATCATCACAACCAGAAACATCTTAACTCTGGCAAAGCTACTAACGGAGAGAATAGATTCGCCGAAAGTGGGAAACGTGATCACTCGCCCCCGGATGATACGACCGAGAATAAAGAGGGAAGAACCAAGTCTCAAGTGCCAACTGACTCAATTGGACTCTCTGTGGAGATTTTTCCCAGCAAATACAGTGAATTATTTTAATAATTTAAATATAGATGCAGAGAAACTATGTACAGACAAAATGTATAGGACAGAAATCTTTGGTAATGTGTATCGGCAAGTATAAATATAATAAGACTAATTTAATAATTTATATAATAATATTTAGCATTTAACAACCATTTGCAATTAATTAAACCAACTTAACAATTAATTCATTAACCACATATTCTGTGTTTTTACATCTCCAAATTTTGTAAATAAGTTCATGTAAACATGCTTGTAAATACTATAATGTAACCACACCATAGACAGCCACGTGCTGTCTATGGGTGTCTCGAAAGAGAAATAAACAGATAATAATAATAATAACTTTGCTGTGATGGAAACATTGTATATATACAACATTTCTAAACAATAAACGTAATATATCCTTTACGTCATATGCTGAGCAATGTGCAGATACCCACTCTCTGACTTTGAAAGAATCTTTCTGCTCACTTAAGACATCTCAACAATCCAAGTTGTGGATTTATTAACTTTGATGATGGCACCTTAACATGTTCTTATTTGTTCTGTATAATATCCATGCTCTTACATTCTTTATGCAAATTTGCTCATAAATTCTTCATTTGAGATTTTCTGGTCCGTGTCACATAAAAACCAGCTTTCCCAGCGATTCCAACTTTTAATTTTAATTTTCTACGATTCACAATTTCTTATTCTTCAATCTGGCAATGCAGGTTTATAGAGAGTAACAGCACGATTTCCATTACTTCATTCGATCTGTCATCTCCAACAATTTAACAAACACTTCTCAGAGGATATTTGCCCGTTTGGCCTCTGCATATGCATTATTTTATTTATTTATCAGTTGAATACACGATTTACTCCCCTTAACAGCAATTTTGCTAGAAGTGCGATTACACGATCTTATAATACATAGAACTAAAAAGTAAAATATCTACCAAAACATTTTCCATATTTTAATACTATATATTAAAATATACAGGTTCTTATCCCAAGTTATACCCAGGTCCTTAGGTATACAGTGTATATCGCGTCTATAATTGCGTGTATTTTTCGGTCGGTTTACTGTTTGCTGGACGAAAAAGCCAGTGAGGAAAAAATCTATGTAACTCTCACCTGAAACCGCGTTGCGAAAAAAATAAAAGTAAGAGTGGCTCGCGTCGCTTTGCGGGATTGGACTCAGGCCTTTTCCGTCAGTGGAGAAGGACGGTGGTTAAAGGCAGTGGAGCAAATTGGGAGAACTGCTAAGATTCTTTGTTTGATCATGAGCTGACTGAAGTCAGCGAGTGGTCATAAATTGACATTTCTCAGGGAGCGCCAGTAGGGTCCCTGACGGATCAGTATTGAGCAATTCCTGTTTTATAACCTTCCTTAATGACACTGATGAGGTAGTGCAGGGGAAGTTGTCAAAAGAAAAGTTTTTGATCATTTAAAAGTAGGAAGGGTGATTAATAACCAGAATCAGGTTGCTGAAAAACGACTTAGATCGGTTGCACATATGGTTTGAAAGATGGCAGCTACAGTTTAAAAAAATAATAATAATAAATGTTGAGTTTATATTCCGGAACGACCACACGGTTAGAGTAGTTCACAAGATATATAGAATGCGAAAAACAGCACCGTATTTAGCAATCACGGACTCGAAGTCCGGTCACTTAAAGCACGTGTACTTATGCACTCTCGTGCCCGATCCACTCGACTACGGCGGCCGTAATGTGCTTCTGAATGTAAGAATAAAGTTACATTTTTCTACCACGTGATGTAGCCGGCTGGTCAGGAGCGAGACTACATTAGCACACGCTCTTTAAGTGAACCTCGGTTCAAATCACGTGACTGCCGAATACGATTACCGATTTGTAAATTCCTCTGACCTGGTCATCGTGACGGAGTATAATGAATCTACAACTAATATTATAGTTGCTAGGAACTACTGTTTCTTATATGCAAACAAAAAATAAAAATTTTCAATTAATTAATTAATAACTGAAATAAAAAAGAAAATGAAAAATTGGAAAGCAGCCCCCCTCCCCCGCGCTTTTTTATGGAAATACTTACAGCATGCGCTGTAAAGGCACCACTGCTGCTGGTATTCAAACGAGATGACTATGGACGAATCCCACAGGCGAACTCATACACCTTTTAAAATGAAAATAATAATAACAAAACAAAACCAGAACTTTGCACTTGGAGAACAGAGATCCAAGGGTTACTTTTCAACTAGGGGAAGGTGAGTTAAATTTAGTTCAGGACAAAAAGGAGTTAAGGAAGAGGTTATGGTAAAACGAGGTATGAAATTTACCTTGCAGTGCTAACAGGCGGCTATGAAAGTACATGGTGTCGTGTCCATGGTATATAGGACCTTCGCAAGTAGGGAGAAATATGTCATTGTTCCTTTATTTAAGACGATGGTGAGACAGCATGTAGAGTATTGTGTTCGGGTCTGGAGGCCTCATTTGACAGAACTTCTAGAAAGTGTTCAGAGAAGAGCAACCAGATTGCTATGGGGTGCTGTCGATATCCATAGGAAGAAAGGGTTAGAAGATTCGGACTGCAAAGCTTGGCAATTAGTCATCTTAGGAGGGACCTAATATATATATAAGGCCCTGGTTAGGATCAGTAAAATGAAAAAAGGAAGTATATTTTCACTGCCAGAAGTGAGAAGAAACGGGGGAATAAATACAAAATTTTGGATTGCAATAGAAGGCTGAATCTAATGAAGTTTACCTTCAGGCAGCTTGTTGAATATCAGGATAAATTACTTGCTACGATAGGGGAGAGATCGGTCAAGTCAAAGCCAATGCCTCATTGGACGGTCACTTTTTTGCGATGGGAAAAGTGTGAGTGATTGGGATTTTTTTTTTTTTTTTTTGGCAGATGCAGAAAAAGTCCACTTGTATTATTTAGCCATTATAATACTAATACTAAAGGTATATATACCTAAGGACCTGGGTATAACTTGGGATAAGACCCTCTCCTTTCGACTATTTCTGTGATCTGAAAAATAAATTTTATGCCGTTCGCTGGAGTCTTAAAGTGTTGCAAACTGGAAGCTCCTTGTCTAATACCTGTTGTATGCGTTAACGCCGTCAGCTTCTGTGCTCCTGTGATCTGGATAACTGCACCTTCTACGTACCTGGGCGAGTGGCTCATGAGAAGTCGTAATACTCGGTTGAATCACCCTCCCACGACATCGAGATCAATTCTGTTTGCCACATTCTGCATTGTACGATGAAATCTACTTTCGTCACTGGAAATATAAATACAAGTATGTTGCAGCAATTAATTACCCAAGAGTTAGATAAAACTGCAGGCAAAACTATTGTTTCTAATGACCCAAGGAGAAGAATTAAAAATTGCTTTCGAAGTAGGCTTTCAAACTAGATACAGTAAAGTCTCTATGAACCTACCACGCTCATATGCAATGACCTCCTGATTCCTACTTAGTTCTTGACTCGTAGTTACAGCATGTCCATTTTATGATGGCAGTCGTCGATCCATGAAAGGGTAAGAGAAGGGAAGGGAAAGAAAGGAATAGAAATGAAAAGATGACAGCATAGCGGATGCGCAGTATCGGTTTTCGTTCGGACGAGTAAGAATTATGTACTTGAAGTAGATGATATCTTAAGGATTAATAAGGACGATAAGGTGTCTTTAGCTTAAATACGCCCCCCCCCCCCAAAGGCTCACGTGTGACTGTGACTTGATGACTTTGACTGCGCTTTATTTAAGATTTACATGCATCCAGTTTACACAAATAAATTTTATATATACGTACCTGATTGATAGGAATTCCCTAGTTTTAGCTCTACGATAGTTTCTATAGGGGGAGCCACAACTTTCGCAAATTCTCACTTTACTTAAGAATGCTAGGAACCCAACCCTCTTGTACTGTATTTATTATTTTTTTTTATTCCCAACATACTGTAATTTTCCTTAATTAAAAACTACTGAAGGAATCTAATTTTTCTTCAAACTGATTCCGAAATATTTTATATCAGTGCTTCAGATTTTTCCAAATCTCAGCCATCTGTGATAGACAAATGTAAGTTACCTTTTGTACGTTACTAACTCTGTCGTTTATATCACGAGAGGTCCGTCGAATGTACTTACTGAAGTTAAGCCTGCTTTCTTCAATTGGCGTCATAATTAGATCTCCTTTAAAAATGAACCGTTAATTTTAGAATAAAATGTTTATTAAGTAATAATTTATATTTGCAAAAATGTCACCATTATTATAACATCTCATACTGTGAAACCTTCACAACACTTTTCCACCAGTACCGAAGCCTAATACAGTATTTGTTCTCGGTTTTCAGTGCCACCACCACCCCAGCCGGCACCTTTTTGGGAATTATTGTTCCCTCATTGGTGAGCAGGTGGACATCCAGATTGTACGTTGTACGAGCAGACAGGCTAGAAGTGATATATTTTCACAATATGAGAGATGTAGGACGCCTTAAAATCCATATACTGCTTTAGTTAATGTTTACTTGCTACGATAGGAGGAGGTCGATCAAGTCAACGCCTCATTGGACGGTCACTTTTTTGCAATGGGAAAACTGCGAGTGATTGAGTTTTGGTTTTTTTGGGCAGATGCAGAAAAAGTCGACTTGTATCATTTAGCCATTATAATACTAAAGGTATATACAGGGTGTCTCAAAAATATTGGTACAAACGTTTAGGGGAGGCGGGTAACATCTAAAGGAATGTGAATCGCATAGGAACCCATAACCGGAAACATCACGGGAAAGTAGTAGCAGAGGCACAAGAAGCAGAAATGACACAAGACAGTAATTAGTGGCAAACATTTATTTGACATAATATTAACAATGGAGTACGAGATGGATGCATTTCATGATGTTACAACAGATGCCAGCGCCTCCGTATCCAGGTGGGAAGGAGCAGCAGTGCGTACCACACGCTTTCTTGATTAGACCGGGGTTCGAGCCCGTCACCACCAAATACGGAGGATGCGGAAAGGTCAGGGAATGACCACCGCATATCCCGGAGCAATATGGCCTTAGTTGCTAATGCTCCTAAAATCCAAATAACAAACAAACAACCGATGCTCGAAGGTTCCACCATGAGACGCGATGCATGCGTGACACCGACGCAGCATGGATTGGCGGACACGGTCGAACACACCTGGAGTTTCTTTGACAGTAGCAGCAGCGCAGACGAGTCTCGCCACAAGATCCATTTCCGTCTCCACAGGCGATTCATGCACGATAGATATGAGGGCCCCCACAGAAAGAAATCAAGGCTCGATAAATCAGGTGAGCGTGGGGGCAAGGCAACGGGTCCACCACGGCCAATCCATCGACGCCCAAAACGCCTCATCAAATGGTCACGAACATACCTTCCATAATGGGCAAGCGCCCCGTCATGTTGAAACCAAATGTTGCGTCTCACATTTGCTGGAACATCGTCAAGAAACCCTGGTAGAGCTTGTTCAAGAAAGATCCGATATTTGTGGTAACAGGTATGGGTCGTCTAAGCAGTCACCTGCCCACACATTTATTGCGAAGCGATGTTGTGCCGCATGGGGGCGCACACCGTGTGGGTTGTCGTGAGCCCACACATAAGCATTGTGCTGATTGAATAAGCCTTCCCGAGTGAAATAAGCCTCATCCGTGAACAAAACATAGGCTGGAAAATTCAAGTCTTGTGGAACACTTTCTTGGAGGAAACCACTGCGCAAAAGCCACACGTGCAGGATGATCTTGGGGGAGCAGTAACTGAACCCTATGGAGATGAAAGGGGTGTAAGGAATCGTAGTTCCAGACACGCTGTACACTGCAACGAGACACTCCTAATGCAGAGGCAACGGCACGTGTGCTGGTAGTAGGATTATTCTGGACGACATTCAACACACTTTCTTACATGGCGGGAGTTCGCGTCGAACGTGGTCTGCCCGTACTACTCCTGTTACCTCTAAATGACCCATAATCGCACAAATTTTGATGCACACGCGCAAACAAACGGTGGTCCGGTACATGTCTGTCTGGGAAGCGTTCTCCATAAATTCGTTAAGCGGCTCGTCCATTGCCCTCTGCTAATCCATACACTAGGTAAAAAGTAAAAAGTAAAGTGCAGCCATTATCAACCCACTGCAGGGTGGAAGCCTCCTCAACAATTCATGCTGAGGGAAATGGACCATAATCTGCCACGCTGGTCCAGTGCGGGTTGGCAGATCGACCGTATTCAGCAGTCAGGGGCTTGAACCCCGGTCTACTCAAAGAGCGTGTGCTACTGCACTCCCGCTCCTGCCCACTCGGCTACGGAGGCCGTTCTACACTAGGTACATGTCTGCAGCTCACAGTTCGTATATCAAAGCATGCTCTTCGTGCAGCGACTACTGCATGAATAAGTAAACGAGAAATTTTTCCTCTTGGGAACTGATGAACAGCGCCGTCTACCGACTTACGGTGACGTTTCCGGTTATGGGTTCCTATGCGATTCACATTCCTTTAGATGTTACCTACCTCCTCTAAACGATTGTACCAATATTTTTGAGACACTCTGTATACTAACGTACTAACGCCTTTAGTCGCTTTGGCGCTTAACACATAACAAACCTATCATTCATTGGGGACCGTATCAAAAGCTTTACTGATCTAAAGGTATATAACTCTGAGGTTTTTTTTTTTTTTTTTTTTTTTTGCTTGCATCCAACTGTTTCAGGACTTGGTCATAACACTCGTAATTAACCATATGGTCGGGTAGGAGTTCCCCCCTCACGAACCCGTGCTCCGATCCATTAAGGATACCATTCATATCGAGATAGTCCCGTATCGTATCCACCAACCCCACGACCTTATCTATTAATGAAGTCAAACTCGCTGGTGTATAGCGCCCATTTTGTCTTTCGCATCTCCCTTGTGGATGGGAAGAATTAGCGCTTCTTCAATCTAGGAAGATTGTCCCGCAGTCTAACAATGGCCTCATTAACTTTTCCAACTATTGAAGCCGTCCGCCTCCTTGTCACTGTTCCCTCGTGGTTTAATTGGTCTTTTAACTATAAAAATCATTGCTATTCAACTCGTACGCTTTAATCAGCTCTTATGGATTTTGAAAACATAACTAAAAAAGTATAAAATTCAACCGACAGGCCGATAGACTTTTTTACATATACAAAAGCTGTTAAAAAAATGAGCTCATCAGCATGGGTAGAAACATGATTCAGGAGGTGCGTGTATGGTTCTTTAATTTTTGCAGAATACAAATATTTTTAGAATTAAGGCATTTAACGACATTCAGATTAACAATACAAGACCGAGGGCGTCGTTAAAAGTACGTTTGTTTCCATCCTAAGCATGCTGCGATTTCCAATATAAGATCGCATGCTTAAAATTAAATATAATATATATATATATATATATATATATATATATTAATATTTTAATAAAAACTCAGTATATACTAAGGATACCAAAGCAACTCACATGAAATCATGTTACACAGTAAATGAACAAATGAAAAGTGAGCATTATAACACGCGCCCCTCGGTCCTCCTTATCCTTTGATCATAAAATGCAACAGATATAAACGAGAAGGTGAAATAAAATGCTTTCGATCCGAATAGCGACTGAAACAGGCCCCAAATAATCCCCCCCCCCACTTGGATTTATTTAAATATCCGACATTAATTCATTCTTCCCTATACTACGAAAGAATGAATTATTAGAAGCCTGGAAAATGAACGCGACATTCATTTCTTGGATAATATGATTGGCGTGGATAAGAAATAGGAAAAGTAATAAAGCAAGAAACATGCAGATGACATTTACGCGCATAAGCACGAAAATTTATGCGCATAAACGCGAAAAATTACCGAAAATGTATACTATCTTATTAATAAAAAGAAAAATGTTGCAGTAATGCATTTATAGTGATTATTTCTTGCGCGGCCAAACCTTTCCCAGTCGTGTACCCCCTTTGCTGCGAAAATCGGCGGTTGGAACGAGTTAATATACTAAGAAAAGCAAGCAGTCCAACTCATGATGACAAGTACACATACCCGAAAACAACCGGGTGGTTAAATTGCTCTCTCTCTCTCTCTCTCTCTCTCGCGCGCGCACGCACACACACACACACACTGCAAAACTCAGTGTTCCCAAATTAAGAAATTAAACTTGAAGTATTGTCTGCAATAATCGTAACAACGCGTGGGGGGGGGGCGCTTTTGCTGCTTAAAGCTGTTCATTACCATGCCTGAAACAGGATGCACTCCGGCCTTCTTAACTGAGTGCAGCAGAGACCTCTAGCAGCTGGGTGCCGTTCCCGGGGTCGCGGTCCGCCCGCCCATTATCGTGATACGGCCATGTTAACACATAGCTGCACGTGTTGTGCTCAGGGCCGGGCCCATCGCTGATGTTATCGACACGTAATTACACTTAACAAACCGACTTCTAATGACGGCCAACATTCTGGGCGACGACCATTCGTGATGCCCTCGGCTGACCCCACCCACAGCGCAGTGACGGACTGCACTAAAGAATCGAAACAATACGTTCCCACTAAAATCACGCACTGTCCTTACATTGCCGAGAGATTGCAGATCGCCGAGAACGCACACAGAAACGCTGTATCTTTCTTCACAAAAGCTCGTCAAGAGCGGCACGGTCCGTGGACCGTCCCTACTACCCATCTCGTTAGACAGCGTTCAGTGGAGGTAGTCGGGATCCAATCTATCATCAGCAGGCCGGACTTGGACGCGTGAAACAGGGGATCTGGGCTCAAGACAAGGGTCTGTAGGTGATAAAGATCTCCTCGCTTCAGGTGCTAATAAGCCCTGTAATTTACGTACAGCGAGCAATCGCACCCCCATCCGTACCGGTCCAAGACCCATGAAGTACAATCCCCGCTGCCCTTCGCGCGTGAACATGAGCTCCGTGCGGCCCCACGACCTCGCTAAGTACAGAGCTGTTAGAAGTGTTTAGATGTACCTTCACTTAACGCCAGGCCACCGCAGCGAAGTCGTGTGGGCCTGCAGCTGAGTCTGCATCTGCCAGATCGCCAACTTCGACTCTTACGAGTAACAAGAATTACACATTTCAGCCAATGTTCTGTAGAAAAGAGCCGCTCAAGTTTCGGTTAAAACTACCTGGCAAATGTAGTTTTGGTTAAAAATGACAGAACCCCTATTACCGTTACTACGAAACCCATGTGACTTTTAAAAAACATTCGGGGCAGAAAAACAACAAAATAAATAAAATGGTTCAGTAAATATGGGAAAGCAAATGAAGTAGGTATAACGATTTTCACACGAATCAAAAATTTCTCTCCTATTTTTTTTTTTTCTTTTTTTAAATTTGGCAGCTACATATTCTCACGTGTAGTGGCTAAATTACGCTGTCAGCATTTATACTCTTTTCAAAGCCGTTCAGTGCCAAATCGTTTATGCCAAACGTCACGAGAATCTTCAGCTAAGTTAAATAAATAAATTTTCTGTTTATACTCCGGGACGACCAAACGATTAGAGGAGTTTACAAGATACACAGAATACAAGAAACAGCACCGTATTCAGCAGTCACGGGCTTGAACCCCGGTCACTCAAGGCACGTGTACTTTATGCACCCGCGCGCCTGACCACTAGGCTACGGCGAACCGTTGCCATTTCGAGGGTTGGAAGTTTTTTCTAAGTTAAACAAAAGAATATTGTGAATAATGAAACTTCTTGTTTCTATTTCAGCTGAAATACTGAAATGTATTCTTCATTTTATTTTTATTTTAATTTTTATTATATACAAGATTTTTTTTTAATTAAAAGGTACTCCGGTACCTTTTTTTAATTAAAATTTTGCCTAATCTACACTTTTTTTTTTTTTTTTTTTTTTTTTGTCAATGGGAAAGTTATTCCCAGTCCTCGGATTTGCCTAAAAACTTCATCGGGATATTTCTGAAAAAAACGCAAATGGGGGGGATTACGAAATTACAAATTACGAAATTACGTAAACAAATTACGTAATTTCGTAATTTGTTTACATTAATTTCAGAAGTACACCGATAACGATAGATCAAATCGATAACAGGAAGCGACTTTCCCCACTGTGAAAAAAGTAGTGAGTACGCAAATTTTAAGTTTAGATATCGTAAAATGTTAACCGCCCAATTTTAAGATTAAATTCAAAAAATGCAATCTGAATATGAAAAAATAAAGGTCCAGAAGAGAATAGCCGAAACTTAAAAATAAGGGATATATCCCGGTGGCTTTTAATTGAAGCATCCTTGTATACACTGAGTGGCCATTCAATTAGGTACACTAACCTAATTGTGAGTAGATTTCCCCCCATTGAGCACTCAGAAAAACCTGGATTCCTTGTGGCAGGGACTTAACGAAGCGTTAGTGTACCACAGGGAAACTGGTCCATGTTAACTCCACTGCTACCCACTGTCGTTGCAAACTGGACAGTTGCGAATCTCTACTCAGAAGAGCGTTCCACCTCATCTCATAGATGTTCAAATTCGAATGACGTGTGAAATGAGGGAATTCAGTCTACTGCTGTGGCCTTTCCCACCGCAGTAAGCTGAATCTCCTCTCATGTTCGTGGAACCAGTTCTGTCCAATTCTGGCCTTGTGACAGGGAGATTATACTTTTGGAAAACCCATTCGAAGATGAATATATAATGTAGCCATTAAAGGATGGAGCCTGGTTGTAAACAATTTCCAATTAACCTGTGTCATCCAAATGTTGCTCTCCTGGTGGCGGGGGGAGGGACATACACCACGATGACACTCCTCACATCCTACACTTGAGTAGGATGGGTCCTCGGACTCATGCTGTCTGACACGCTGATAGAGGACATATTCTGGTCCTCCTATTAGAGTGAAACAGCCAGCACAAATTTCAAGAATAAAAATGATCACCTGGGAAATTTTTATCAAGAAAATTTGCAATATAGCGATTATCAGTTTTTTTGGGAAGTAATTTGCTATAATTTCTTGTATATCCGTAATCTGATTGATAATTAAAAGATTGTGTAAAAGATGAATGTCAGGTATGTTGGATTGAAGAGCTGTATTCGGATTTTCAAACTGGCAAAGTATTTGAAGAAAACAAGCAAATTTAGATGCATACTCTTCGTGCGGCGACTACTGCTTGAATGAGTAAACCGGAAATTTTCCCTCTCGCGAACTGATGAACAGCGCCGTGTACTGACTTACGGTGACGTTTCCGGTTATGGGTTCCTATGCGATTCACATTCTTTTATATGTTACCTACCTCCCCTAAACGCTTGTTCCAATATTTTTGAGACACCCTGTATATGGGCAACGTCCTCAGGAGCACCACAAAAACAAAACTGTGTTGTGGAAAGGTTGATAAAAATACTTGGTATTAAAAAGTGAACTGTGATTGAACCACAGAAAATTAGACTTGCTGAAAACGGAGACATATGGAAAAAAACTTAAGTACCAATGAGAAATTAAAATTTGGAAACACGAAATTTTTCTTCTTTAGGAGATGCTTCAGGGTCAATTAAAATGCCATCAAATTCATAAAAAAACGACTGCGTCGAATAAAATGATAACGCCTTCTATATACTAAGAGATCAATGGGAAGGTTACTAGCAAGAATTTGGAGTGCGAGAGTGGAGACCGTGCGACAAGCACGAACAAGGACAAAGAGGAAAGTGCGCTGAATAGAATTAAACTTTGGTTGAATGGTAAGGAACCTGGCACAATGAAACCAGGCTCCAGTCCCATAAGTAACAATAGGAAGAACAACAGCGTTGTATATAAGACGAAGGGTTTTTCAACGTAGTCCCCATTCCTGCCTAGAAATACGAACGAACATAGCCATGAACTTTTTTGATTTTATCCACAAGACGAAATATTGAGCATGCCGCAACAACAGTGCCCAGGATCTAGCGTTCATGCCTTAGGCAGAGGGGTGGGTTCGAAAAGTCGGAGACAGTCTCCAGAGGTAGACAGTAGAGAAAATAAGTAGAAGTTCAACTGCTAGTGACCAAGCAGGAAGGGAAAAAAATCACATGAAGTGGGAACAACGAAATGAACAGTTCATCATGCGAGCATATTACGAAATAACTAAGCTAAAAACCAATATGACAATGTATAGGATCAAACTACACACCAAGTGGTTGGAACGGGTTCCCGACTATTCAGGTCACCAAACAACCAATAGCAGACCAGAGACGGACGATCCTTATGAATGACCTGTAATCTTGGGAAAAATCAAGCAGGATGTGAGCTTGGTGGAAATTGGTCAGAGCCATAAACACCTATGCAGTCCCAGTACTAACATACTCCTTCAGAATTATAGATTGTACCAACACCGAACTGAGCTGGAGGAGATTACGGGATCGACCAGGATAACGATTATCAAGAGCTGCTAACACCACCCGAATTCGGCCATGGAGAGACTGACAATAGCACGGAAAGAAGGGCGAAGGGGCGTGACCAACCTCACTGAACAACAGAAGAAGGCGATTAAGAACCTTAAGATTACTTCCAGGAAACATTAAGTTTAAGATTACTTCCAGGAAACATTAAGTTTAAGATTACTTCCAGGAAACATCAAGATTAAGATTACTTCCAAGAAAAAATAGCGCCAATATATGAAGTCATAAGGAAGATAGACAAACGGTACACACGGTTCAACCTCAACAAGGAGACCTTAACCATACAGACAGAAAGATGGGCGAAGAAGGCACTCATGACAGAGACTACATAGATTACATAGATTACAAGATTACATAGATAAGACTGCTTCCGATGCATGGCTCAAGAGCAGGACTTTCTTCCCCGAGAACGAAGGATTTATGCTCGCCATCAAAGACCAGGTAATCAACACCAGGAAATATATCGCAAAGTGATAGATGCCATATGTCGACGATGCTACCTCGCATTAGAAACAATCCAGCACATCACCGTGGGATGAAAGGTGACCACCCAGACGTAGTACACTTATAAACAAAACCAGGTCGCCAGGATAACACACCAGAAGCTGGCTCAAAAAGACCAGTTGATCAAAGGAAATGTACCGTATTACAAGTACGAACTCCATGCAGTACTAGAGACCCTTACTCACAAACTATACTGGGACCGCACCATAATGGACAAGACGATCCTGCACAACAATAGACTAGACATAACCCTCATCGACAAGAAAATGACTATTTACCTGATTGACAGACGGTGTCCAACACTACTACCAACCTCCAGAAAACAGACGAGAAAAAGATCAGAAAGTACATAGACCTAAGACAAGAAGTCAAAGAAATGTGGCAGAATAAGTAATGACCAAACGGATCACCGTGTCAACCACCGGCATGGAGCAAGAGCCTTCATAAGAAACTAGAAACAATAGGAATCTCAGAGAACACTTACACGAAACTCCAGAAATCTGCGATCCTCAAAACCTGTAGGATAGTCACAAAGTTCCTCAACGATAACAGTAACCGGACATAAGAACCACCCCATGCACTTGGTATCAGTACCCACCACGGCGTGAAAACAAGGAATCCCATAGGGAGAAAAAGTCATAATAATATTAATAAAACTGTCTTTGTGCGCCCGAATATGAATAGCTGAAGTACAATGCGTCTTTGTGGTCGCTAGACAGCTATGGCTTGAACCATCCAACTGTTGAGAGAATTGTTCCACAATGAGAGTCTAAACTGGTTGTCACAGTTCAAAATAATTTGTGAATGTCTCACCATACGAGAGGATTGCCTTTTGTGAGTGCACCACATTTCGCTATATGAATAGGATTTTCTTGGAATCTAATCACTACCTTTTGAGATGGATGTTCACAAAGCTCTCACTTATCGTCTCTGGTTGCAATCCCTTCCAGGAATGATTTAAGAGTTTAGCTAGCCTAGACAACAGACAGACAGACAGAGAAAGGTAGAAATGGCAATTGCATTCTGTTACTATTATTACCGCCTACAATCTGTAATCTGTTACTGCTCTCATCAGTTAGTTTTCTAGAGAATGCCTTCTTCTCCCATTTCCAACTTACTATCCTCTTATCCCCCCATCCAGACATCCCAAACTTCTCCCACTATCACCAACTCTTTTCAGTTACTACTTGGAGCCACCCAGTAAAAAGTCATCGATAGTAGAACCAGGTGTGTCTACATGCAGCTAGGGATCGGAGTCGGGGGCATAGACCTGGTGTCTGGCGCCTCCTGGCTGCTATACGCCTGTTAAGTCCGGCGAACAACAAGACAACATATCCCACACCGTACACTTTCGTAGACCCACATTGTACACACACACGGCCAGCTTGGGCTATGTCCCGTACAGAGGACTCAGCAGCGAATGGGGACAACCCCGGAGCCCACAACAAAGATACTAGGCACATCTGTGCCACTATATCATGATTGTGAAAGTGCATATGCTGACCAATCTGTTTGTTGGGCAGCTGGAAAAAAACAGCTCACGGGCGTAACCGTGTTCCCTCCCTCCGTCTGAGATCGGATAACTACAGCCCACCTTAAAGAAGCCATTAAGAATTCTTTCAGTCTCCAACACTATTCGAACTCAGACCTCA
This sequence comes from Mastigoproctus giganteus, assembly GCF_048544385.1. Classification (NCBI taxonomy): domain Eukaryota; kingdom Metazoa; phylum Arthropoda; class Arachnida; order Uropygi; family Thelyphonidae; genus Mastigoproctus; species Mastigoproctus giganteus. The sequence goes on from NC_143575.1 coordinate 129,549,463, forward strand.
CCAGACGAGCCACAAGTGGCGAATTCCTATGCTGTCATAAAGAATGAGATTTCGTGCGTGCAGTTGTTATCCCTAAGTTCATGTAGAAGTAAACACCTAATGTTAGGATTTCAACAAGCTTACTGAGATGAGTAAATGGTTGAATCCGGTACTGAGCCTTGAACTGAGACAATTTCACCTGTTTGCAATTCTGAGATTAGTTTGCAGGAAATCTCATAGGGGTTCAATATTAATCACAATCCGTGGACCAAAATGAGATAGATTAAAAAGACCAAAGTTCCCGAATCGAATCTTCGAGCACCACCGCTAACACTCCCGCTGATTCGACGAATATTCTCTATAAATATCGCAATGGTTTTCGTTGTATCAACAAACCCTAAACCCTTTAGAAACTCATACAATGCCATTTATAGTTTTTATTTAGGCTGATTAAATGCGATAATTCTTCTCCATAAGGCTACGTACCAATTTCGTTGCATCGGCAGCTCTTCAACAGTAGGAATTCATGCAATGACATTAGGCCTGATGCAGCAGAGTGGTCAAGGGTGAGAGTGGAGTAGCACATGCTCTTTGAGTGGACCATGATTTATGCCTGTGACTACTAAATACGATTAAGTTATGGGTTTTATATATTTGCACTTATTATACAAGTAACAGTTAAAAGAGGAACGCAACTTTGGTTTTCAGTTAGTTTTCTTAAAAAAACTCTCAGTTTCCACTCAAGCATATCCACCTAGGTCAAAAGGTTTTGAAACGAATTATACTAACGAGAATATTACTAACCGCATTTCAGCATCCGCGTGGAATCAAACCACCGCCAAATCACACGCGTGTACTACTGTGCTTGTTTTTGACCAGTCGGCTACGTCACGTCACGTCACGCTTCTTCAGCAAGAAAACGTGAACAAACACGAATACAAGTTATAAATAAGAACTTGTGTTTTTAATGAATGAACGACTTTTTTTCAAAACTTACGTTCCCAATCTGATACATCAACTCTTTATTGTATAAACAATGGCCCCTATCTTTTCTCTTATCTGTATTCGATCCGCATTCGGTTCAGCACATTCAGCTCAGTAGTTTTGCATGTGCTGGTAACTAGTTACCAGTTCACTATTTTATTCAATTACTCTCCAATGACCACAGTTTTCAAGGCAATTGGATATCTCTTTCTGAATGTCCCCCTCTCGCTTGCTTAGCTTCGGCAAAAACTATCATCATCATCATCAGCCATGTTCAATCCACTGCAGGATGAAGGCCTCTCCAGCAACTTTCCAGTTCCTTCTGTTTTGAGCGCTGGCCATCCATTTACTACCCAAAAACTCATGAATTTCATCTATCCATCTCCGCCTTTGTCCTCCAGGTTTTCTTCTACCTCCTCTTGGGTACCATTCTATTATTTTCTTAGTCCATCTGTCATCATGTCTTCGAGCTATGTGTCCTGCCCAAGACCATTTTAGTTCTTTAGTTTTGATAAGAATGTCCTTTACTTGAGTTTGCTGCCTAATCCATGTGTTTCTCTTCTTATCTAACAGTCTGATTCCCAATATAATTCGTTCCATTCTTCACTGTGTAGTTCTCAGCTTCTCTTCCATTCTTTTGGTGAGTGCCCAAGTTTCACTTCCATAAGTCATGGTGGGGAGTATACATTGCTTCATTATTTTACGTTTCAGACAAACTGGGATATTGCTCTTCAGTATGTGACTATATTTCCTGAATGCTATCCATCCAAAATTTATTCTTCTCTTGACTTCCAGCCATTTATCATTATTACAGCTAATAACTTGTCCCAGATAAGTATATGACTCCACCTTTTCAATTACTGCTCCTTCAATCATTATTTCCCTTTCCGTGGCATACTTGTTCATCATTACTTTTGTTTTAGCCATATTCATCTTTCGTCCAAAATCCTTACTAACTGTGCATAACTGATTAAGATTTTCCGGCAAAAACTATACGGTATGTATAACCATTAGGCCAGTGGTTTTCAAACGGGGCCACGGCACCCTGGGTTGAAAGCTTGCTGGGGACTGAGGGCCATTTGTATTATAGTGCTCTCATATGCTGGAGGGTTTGGTCTTTTCCTCTTCACGTTGACCAGACGTCTTGAAGAGAACCACTCTACACGTTCGTTGCCACCTAAGTGACGTAACAGGGCTTACCATCGAGAAGGTGTGCATGAGTGGATTTTAGGGAGGCAGGCCAACCGGACTTCTCCTAAATCTTCTGTAATAGAGAGATATTGAATCCATCAGCGTTTTAGGCTGAGTGTCTGATAACACACAGGATACCTGTTCCCCTCTAAGCCGTATAACCATTAGGCCAGTGGTTTTCAAACGGGGTGCCACGGCACCCTGGGTTGCCACGTAATTTGGGTTTAAGTTACTAAAACTTTTTTTTTTTAATTTAAATATTTATTTCATTATAAAAAGGTACATCCTTATAAGTAATCCTTATAACTATCGTATAACATATTTTTAAATATTAGATATATACAGAGAGAGATTCGGATCCAGCAGGCATAAAATTGAGTGGGGGTGACATGAAATAAAATAAATTACTTAAGGGTGCCATTATTAAAAAAAGATCGAAAAGCACTGCATTAGGCCATTAATTCCGCTACCGTCCTCGGCTAATGGGATACCCTAGAAACCAATAGAAAATTGTCAAGAAAGTGAAAAACGTGCTTTGGTTTCAAGTTCTTTTAACGACGACTAATCACTTTTAATAGAAATTATGAAATAAGTTATTCTGCACTATATTATTTTTAAAGTAACAACTTTAAAAAATGTCTTGCTCTAAGTTTTTTGATTCCTTTTCTTATTATAAATAAATCGATATATATATAATTAAGTGATATATAACTAATAATATTTCTCTCTATCTTCAGATTTGACGGACGGATTTCGGCCTTCAAACCTGAAAGAGTTAAATCAAAATTTCTGTAAACACGGTGTTTGTTTTAGATATCCCACAACAAAAAGCCTGCTGAAGTTAGTTTGTGCAGTCTTGTAGGCTAGGAATATGAAAAATGGCGACTGATAATTCACTCTTCCGTGAAAGTTTCTCGTAGAAGCTGTTTGAAATTATTGCCAATACGAGGCGTAGTAAAAGAAACCGGTAAACTGCAGCTATTATCAACCCACTGCAGGATGGAAGCCTCCTCAGCAATTCATGTTGAGGGAAATGGACCATAATCTGCCACGCTCGTCCAGTGCGGGTTGGCAGATCAACCGTATTTAGCAGTCAAGGCCTTGAACCCCGGTCTACTCAAGGAGCGTGTGCTACTGCACTCCCGCTCCTGACCACTCGGCCACGGAGGCCTTACGAGGCATAGTACCATCCTGCAAAAAAAGGGATAATTTTTGTTTTGCAACAGCCTAAAATATCGTATGCCACTCATTTTGAGAAAAAACTGCACTTGTTTCAAAATACCCTCGATTGTTAATGGTTTCAAATAAAAAGGGATCAATAATTGTGTGTCATAGATTCCCAAAAACTAGAAAGGTTTTTTTTTTTGTTGACGTGAATAACGTCTATGCTGGGGGTACCCTACGGCACTCAGGCTGTCACGAAAAGTGAAACGTCTAACCGCTGTTATATCTCCGAAACTAATAGACAATAGTATAAACTATTTATACTTAATTTATCGGGTATATAATGCCGTCGACGAATATACAAGAAAAAATTAGAAATTTTGATATTTAATATAATTTTTTTCGAAAAAACTAAAAAGTTCACATTGTGGTCATTTGCCGTTTGGCCTTGGTTACTTTCACTCTTAATAACTTCTGAACTATACCGTAATAGATAGATTAACAGTAAGCGACGAAATTGTTCAGAAGAAAACGTAGTTTATACATTTATAAATAGTTTTCATGGAGCTCTTATGGTTCCTGAGTAATAGCGATGCAAAGTTGAGAAAGTGAAAAATTCAAGCATTTTCAAGTTTGTTTTCGCAATATCTTGAAAACTATAAATGTTAGACACAAACAGTACGAAACAAAATCGTTGCCCTTTGAGAGCTCTACAAGGATATATAACTAGATTTCAAATCGGGTTTTCAGTTTTCAAATTTCAAATTTTTAGTTTTTCAAATCGGGTTTAAGTAGTTACTTTGTATTTGTGGAGCAGTGCGGTTGTGTTTCATTTAGTTAAATTGTGACGATGCCGAATGTTACATCAACTAAACGTGTTCAAAGATTTCGACAAAATCACAAATCTAACGTTGAAAGGCAAGCACCAAAGTCGGCGGCGGAATGCAAGAGAAAGTCGTAAGCGTAAACGCGAGCAAGATCAATTAGAGGCAGATGTCCGGCCATCAACATCGAAAAAAACAGTGCAAACATGCAAGAATAAAGGTTAGCACAAACCTTTATTGTTGATTGTAAATGAAAATACCAAAAATATAAAACTTATTTTATTAAGCTTGTATTTTTTTTCATTTCACAAGACGTTATTCACGGATCCACCTTAGCCTCCATGGAGCCAACGTCGATTTTTTCTGGCCAAAAATCAGGAATTTGGTCGAATTCGGGTCAGAGAAAACCCTCACCTTGATGGTCCTAAAATAGGTTCATCGAAGTGTGCTTCATTCGTCCACAGGATGTCAAATAACCATTCTGGATTGTGTGCAAAATTGTCAGTCGTCCACTGTGAGAAATCACAACGGCTAGTCTTGTCGTTCCAATCGATGCAGATGATTGATTTTAAAGGGATACAGATGGAGGCCTACCCCAGCTTGGCATACCGTGCTCCAGGGAATACCAGTTACACGAGAAGTATGGCGAACATTAGATAATCTCAAGGAATTTGACCGGGCATGTTGTTGTACCTCATTAATTCTTCTAATCATTCTAGTGATGCTGACAGACAACCGCTTCTAGGCTTATGAATTAGATATTCTTCGAAACGCTTTATAATATTTCAAGGTCCCCTACTCGAATCAAAACTTTAAGCCTTTTTTTTCTTTTTCTTTCTTTGATACGCTAATAAATAACACTATTGCCATTCCTTTAATGAAGTTTAATCAAAAGTGATTTATCTTTGGCAACTTTAAAACGAATTTGATTGAACTTGGTTACTTAAGTTAGGAATACGACTTCAGGCTTTTGAACTTGACGATGAGCAAATACTCAACCTCTCCAATCCCAGTCATTTATTCCTTTTTATAAAGAAGGCTTGGCACACCCAGTGTCCTGAGCTGGATATCATCATTCTTCTCTTCTTGGTTATTCCCTTCTACTTCTCTCTCTCTCTCGGTAACTTGGAAATTTTTTTTTTTAGCTGGTGCAGCATAAGCCTCAGGCTTCCTTGCACTATATGGCTAGTAATAATAATAATAATAATAATATATTTTTTTTTAGAGTGAATAGATCGCTTAGTCCCTGGTGGTTAAATTTTGAACTATTTTCTTGTTTAAAAAAAATCCCACGTATGCTGATTACAATGCAAAAAACCGTTTTTCAAATTATTGATTTTTAAAATTGGTAAAGGACTTTATCACCCTCCTGTATGGGTCGAACTGATCGCTTTGATTCACGCAGCCCAAAAGGAAATTGTTAACTTATCATTGACAAGAAGGTGGAATCTAATTCTGATTGCAACGTTGGCATCACTGGTCATTCCCAGAAGTCTGACGGCTGCTGTTTTTATTTTAAGCCTTTATTTACTCACGAGGTATTTTGCTTTACGAAGAGAAGAGACTAATTTAGAGGGGGGGGGGGGGGAAGAAGAACTAAACTTCTCTTGAGACTAACTAACTCAACCATAATGTCAATTAAAATTCACAAAAATTCGTCGCATCACTGATGGAATTCGAACTTGGGCCTTTTTTACCCGTTGTGGGAGGTCGGAAGACACGTTGGACCGAGAACGAAGGATATGGCTAGCGCCACATGTCGTATGCACAATTTCATTTTGCGAAATTTGTGCATTCGAGAAATTGAAGGGCGCTTTCAACATTTATTGTACCGCCTATTATAATTATATTTATAAGAATGACTGAAATAATGCGAGAATTACCTTCTCCGTTATATTCTAACATAGCAAGAAGCGACTGACCTAAATGCCGCAACAACAAAATCCAATGTCCGTAGTCCACAAGCCTATTCACGATGAACAGTGTGCTATAGTCACTTCCTACGATGGCTTTTGGAGTGGACCACAGATGACAGAAATTTTCCCTGCTAAGCTGCATCCATTTGTGGCCTTGCTGTTTGTTTTCCCTTTTTTAAAGTTAAATAAATAAACAAATTTTCTGTTAATACTTCGGAAAGATCAAAATAAGTTCGAAGGCGTTTATCTTAATTTGCTTCTTGTTTCATATTTATTTATTTTTATTTTATTTACTCTCAAAATTTTTGTAATTTCATATGACATCTCCTATTTTATTATTGGTTTACCCTGACTATTTTTCTGAGTTTATAACCCCATTACTGTAATTCATAGTTGGCTCTTCTAACTAATGTAAACCCCGCTAGCATCTTGCTGTCCATGGGTGAGATGATGTTCTCAAATAGATTAAATCCATAAATAAATGAATTATATTATGGGCGAAGTGTCTTTTTAATAACCCTGAACAAAAATCTCAAAATAAGCATGATGTTTAGTGCAAGGATTTTTATTAGAAGAATTTTCTCTTAAAACATCGATACTAAACCAACCTCTAGTAAGTCCTGAAAGTCTCCATGGAAGAACTAATCTTGTTATTGGGGCTGCAATAGTTTTGCGCACAGTTTTTAATCCTTATGGAACACATTTTTGAGAAACATTCCAGTACCCACCAGTGGTGGCTCGGAAGTGTACAAATTTCAGCGTTGGAGGATTGGTTGCTTATCCTAAATATTGACCTTCGTTCAGTGTCTAAGCAACTGGACTGTTCAGTCTCAAAGTACAGATCAACGGGGATCAACTAAACCGTGCTGAACTGTTCAGTCTCTCAACAGTACAGTTCAAAATAACGAAAAGTTTTTCTAAACTTGAGGGTTTTTTTTCCTGCTTTATAAAAGAGAATTTTGAATACAAGTATATATGTAGGTTAGTGCAAATGCATCATTTTAACATAGCTATCTACCAAAGTAGTTGAATTAATTAATTAAATTGGCATCGTTTTGGTTATCGTTTTGGCATCTCTCATATTGTGAAGTTATACTTCATAACTGGGTTGTCACTATTGCAACACCAGGATACCTGCCCACCCACCGAAAAGAAGCCAACAAGCTTTGAAACGGTGCCGTCTGGGTGGTGGTATCCGCAGAGAATAAATAACAATAGTCTTCTCCACTGGTGGTGAAGTGTTATTTATTCGAGGTAGTACAATATCATGGCAATTCGTTGTGAAGGCAGTCACAATATGAGATATAACCAAACCGATGCCAATTTAATGAATTAATTAAATTAATTAATTCAACTACTGTACTTTGGTAGATAGCTATGTTAAAACGATGCATTTGCACTAACCTACATGTTAGTCATTCTACCTCGTAGCATGACGCCTTTGCCCCTAAATACTTTATAGTCTATACAGGTATCTTAGAAGGTTCCGAGCTTCACGTTTGTTGTTGTTGAGTTAAACGACACATAGGCTGCTATAGCCCGAACTTCGAGGAAATAAATATAAGTAAACACACATTTCAATTCACATATTACAAGGAACGGTGTGAAAGTGAAGCTTTGCGTACTTTAAGTACTAGGTGTGATCAAAAAGTTCTGGGACTGACTTTGTATCCTGAAATTGCAGCATCACTGCGAATTACGAATTTGTCACAGCATAAGTAGTAAGGATGAGCGAAAAAATATTAATAACTTCAAGGAATCTTTATATGTTAAAAAATGCAAATTAAATTTACGTGTGCAGATTCCTTAACTTTTGTCTCAAAACTCACAATGATTACAGAACAACAAGTGGACCTGAAGCATTTCATGGACGTTACAATGAACTCTGAAACTCTACGTTCTCTGTATTCCATGACAGAAGTCCTGAAAGTATAAGAAAACACTCGAAAATGAAGTCTGTGTTAATAGGAAACGTGAAATCACCAGATTGAAAGAGCTTGTGCAGAAAGAAACCTCAGAGAGCAATAATATGATAATAACTACCTTTTTTGAAATACTTAAAAGGGACCAGTCACAGGTGTTGTTCCAAAAATTGTAAATTAGGACTTTGTTGGCAAAGAAAAATCCGCTTGTTACTTTAATGAATTCTCCTGTAAAATTTAACACAATAAATTCATTAAGAAGATTAGTGGCAAATAGTTTCGCATTAGCGTAACTTTCGGGGTTGTCTGGATGTATTCCAAGTATACTCAAAATCGTTTCCAACATATACATATATGTTTGTAAAAACAAGGTGCTGGGGTAGTCAGAAGTAGAATGCTGCAAAACAGTCTTAAAATATTATAAGACATTCATTGCGCACTGTGCAGTAAAAACATCGAGAATATATTTAAAAGATTTGACAGAATTCAGGACCGTGTATTCCATTATCAATATGTAGATTTTTTTTTTTTTTTTTTTAAAGCGAACGAAAACGCATCTCTAAAGAGCTAAAAACACTTCGAGTAACTGAAATGCAAAATGGTTTCTATCCTGCTTTGTTTTTCTGCGGTCGACTTCTAATAACAAGGGGGGGGAATAAAAGGAGGGAGGGGCACTCAATAAGCTGAGGTTTAGAAATGTACGATGAACACTTCTTTTAGAGTATCTAACTAAGTAGTGCAGTAATTTTTAAGTTTATATAAAGAGGGTGGAGTCAGTCCTCGGGTGAACTGTCTCACTAAGTTTAAATGAGATAAGAGAGATGGGGGGGTTCAGGGGCAAAACTAATAAAAGAACAGTTGGGGAAGCTTAAAGAAAACGTGTCAAGTAACGTATTTCAGCTTCTAATCATGTCTCTTGAATACGGAGGAGGTGCTATTACGTACAGTGTCAATTACGCGGAAGTATGGCGGCTTTGGGTAGGTGTTGTGCAGGTGGTACGGTATTACTCGTTTCCGCGGCAAGGCAGGACGGCTGGGTTGAGTCCGCAGCATCGTGGACAGAATGTCAGACCGTGATTAAGTACGGCCTCTCCTATTTGACGGAGCAGACGTGCTGTTATTAAACAGACAGGTTGATTGCAGTAAATAGCAGGCTGGCTCACGTGTAATTAACGAGAATGCAATTTAAGCGTCCACGTTTACCGTAGAGGTCAGCGAGGGCCACGATGTAGGCTCCTTCCACTTACCGACCGTATTAACTCCGCGTCCTCCCCCATCTCACACCTCGCCATCGGGTGACGCGTTGCCGCACACCTGTTGTAGTATTCCAACTCTGGGTAGTGGATTACATTACGGTGGGCTGGTTTTTTTTTGTTTTTTTTTCCCCGCCATAACTGCGCGAGAAGCCAGTCTGGTGGAATGTCACTCACTCTGGTTTGGACTGAAGAAATTAAAGTGACGAAATGAGCAAAACAGTTCATACCGGTCATCTATATTCCAAAAGAAAATCTATGTCCCCTGAAGAAGACACGAAGTTGAAATATTTCCTGATGATAACGCGATGTAAACACAAATTCCGAACCTAATCATTTTCGATCCTGCCACATACAAGTTGCTCCTCTCATTTCTCCGTTAAATTTACCAAAAATTATGCGGAGTACAGTACTTAAGTGTGATATCAGTGGGTACTCCAATTAACTTCGCAACACAGTTGAGTAATTAGATTGCGCTTCAGTGTATCCTAAGATCGAATCCAAACTGGAAGCTAACGAAATAATAACTGATCCAGGATGGTTTTAATTTTTAAAAGTATCTTTTAGAATTAAAAAATAAGATCAAAGCAGTAACGTCTAAGGCATTGCGATCCCTGATGAGAACTATACTAAAGAAGACAAGAAATAAGGAAACTCATCTTATGACGTTTATAAAATGAATAATAACTTTCTGGTTACAAGATCCGGTTCTTAAAGACAACTTATATGAAAAATTAACTTCTGTCCAGTAGGGCTGAAAAACTTTCTCGCCAGGAAAGTTTTCATCCCGTAAAAAAACAACTCGATGTAGGCCAAGTTTCTGTATCTATTTAGCGCCCAAAATTAAAATCGTGGATTACAGACTAAATATCTATACAATAAAACTAAATATCTATACAATAAAACTGAATTAATTCTTCGATTATTTCGTTTTTTTATTTCATGTATTAAAAAAACAGTAAATTAAAATTACAGTACGTAAATAAAAAGGCGACTAATCCCTGCACGATAAGATGGAATTAAGAAAGGTTTTTTTTTACAAAATTTTATTAAAATTAGTTTTTTTCCTATAAAAATATCCATCCCATAAAAATACCCAGAATCACGAGGCCAATAAACCGCCATTTATGAGAATATATGGTTGCAAATAAACTCTTGCTATATCTGTGCTCATTCTGAAAATATGCCGTATTTCCACCCATGTAAAAATAGGTGTCATTTGATTGTGGGAGGAAAAAAGAAGAAAAAAAGAGCTAAATCTTGAATAAGACTTAGATCATATATATATATATATATTTTTTTTTTTGCACATGTTTATTAGGCTTACAAAGCACTAAAATTTCAGCTATGCTCCAGTGTTCATAATCGTAAGGAAAATAAAATGGTTATGAATTAAAAAAAAAAGTAACTGCTGTTGTATTTTCTCATAAATGAAACATTTTTAAAGTTTATTTTTTTTTTTAAATTTGAAAAATTAATTTCCATATGGTGACTGCGCGCACCGATGTCCACTTATATGAGACGAAACTTCATTTCAATCGGCAAACGTCCTCAGATGTACGCGGCCTTCGTCCAGAACTCCACTGCCAGCATTTATGCCGTTTGAGAAAGATACGATGAAATTCCTGAGCGTAATGTCCTGTTTTGGTCGTGAGGCATGCACGGCGAGAGAAGCAGCTACTCACCCGATTATACCACCTTAGCTGAGGTCGAAATAAGAAAAACTGAAGGGTTGCGAAAGCAAGATTTATTGAAGGCACCCTTAAAAATCACAATAAATCTAACCTGACAATTCTCAAAGATAATATCATTCTGCGATGTCATGCCCTCGAGCATGGAAAATAAGAACCTTGCACTCGGTCAATGAGATATAGCAGGAGTTCGTTTTCCAGCGTGAGATAAGGGAATTGAAGTTACGGTTCTCCGGCACACTTCGCAATACAGAGAACGTCTTATGCGAGATACGCACTTTGCACCTGATATCGCCTCTTACAGCTAAGAAAATAATGCAAGAAAAGAACGCAAGTGAACTTGCGTTCTTTTCTTGCGTTCTCCCAGAGCTGTTGGTCCGACATGCCTCCTCAAGAAAAAATAAACCGGGTGTATATGCCGTTTTAATTCGTCTTCTCACCCGCTCCCGAACTAAAAGAGTAACTAATAACAATAACATAGTGGTATCGAAAGTGATAGTCATCAGCAAAGGAGAAAAATCCTTAAACTCAACGGAAATATATGGATAAAGAATAGAGCAACTTGATACATTTATCTACCTTGGACATAAAATAGCCAGTGATGGAAGACGCGAAATGCAAATAAAAAGAACCACTATGGAGAAATGTGCATTTAGCATAAGACGGCACATGATGTCTGGGTGGATTCCCGTATGTTAACTTTCACACGCAGTTCGGTTTACTAGCCGGATATCCTGCGAGAATGAGAAAAAAACCACAAATTAGCAATATGAAAAACAAAAACTAAAACAATGCTCCTGAAGTCATTGAAGTAGTGGCTGACAGTTTGAAGAAATTGAAAGATCAATCGGATAGTTTGGAAACGTATTTTGTCAGTGAAGAAAGAAGCGCATATATTTTTTTTTTTTTTTTGCAGGTGCAGCAAAAGTTTGCGGCTTCCTTGAACTATATGGCTAATACTAATATACCGCATTCATGGAAAGAAAGAAACGCCTTCAGTGACTACTCTGGAAAGTCGACTGAGACAATGCATTTACACTACAGTATATTATAATAAAAGCGGAGACAATCCATAATATGAAAGTTTATTAATTAAAACAATGGATGTACAGAATCAAAAGCACAAGTAATATCTTAAAAAAAAAAAAAAAAAAAACATTGGTCCTAATGACACAGGGCCATATTTTATTTGCGAGGAATGAAAGGAAATAGAAATTCGTGGATAAAAAAGGCTAGAAAATAAACTTAACTTTCTAAAAAGTTAAGTTTATTTTCAACGATTTTCGCTATGACATTAATATATCGGTCAATAATTGCGAGGATTACATTTCACGTTCTTGTTCTTAAAATTAGACCTTCGCTAGTGCACTAGAAGCAGATAAAAACCAGGAGACAAAACCCACGAGAATGGCTAAAAAGTTAACTACTGGAACCAAAGCGGTTTGACACTTTTTAAATAAACTGCAGAAAGAGTATCGAGTCCTTGATAGAAATATAGTTGAAAGAGTAATATTGTCCTTGATACACAGAAAGACTCGTTGGAACTCAATTATATTATTTTTTATTTCTTTTTATATGCATCACAGGTCGTTCTCTAATTATAATTTAAGAAGGAAATTTATACCATCTATAAAAAATTTCCTCCAATTATATCAAGGAATGTTGTCTGGATGGTGTAACTTAGTCATGGCGCGTAAAGAAACTGCAAAAATCTGGGCAAAAAGGTTAGCTTTCTCACGCAAAGTGGAATAAATAGAATTCTAAATCGTATCCCCATTCCAAAAAGAATGGGAATGCGATCAAATTTAGTTGAAAGTTTAATGAATCCCCAGAAAGGTTTGACATTAGAATGTTGCAAACTCAGACTCCACAATAATTCAATGCTGTATAATGATTATATGACTTAATTAAAGTAAAGTGTAAAGTGTGTTTAGGGTCAAACAGAACCATGGCTTTCCCCCCATCTCTGCGTTGTTTCCATTGTGGGTGAACCAGTTCGCTGGGAAATGCCAGAGATTTAAAAATGTATGGATAGTGTATATGTTGTAGTGTCATGTACTGTTGTTCATCTGGTCGTTTAGCCGCGGGACCCCTACTGAGGACCAACGTTGCCCCACTTTCGTTCCATAGAGGCAGACCAGGAAACACCAGTAGACTAAGATTTACTCTGGCAGGTCCTGCCACTTAATTTCATGAGATTTCGGCGGCTGGGACCTAAAAAAAAAAAAAAAGATAGAGGAAAAAAAAATATATATATATATATATTTATATATATTTATTATATATTATATTTATATTTATATTATATATATATGTATATTTATATCATATATTTATTATATATATATTTATATAACACTAAATTTTTGAAAGGCCGAGTGTATGGGCGAAAAACGTAATTTGGAGATGATTAAATCAATTCCGACGTGCAGGGCATTCGCTTGCGTATGTGCAGGTAGAGTGGGTGGGGAGGCGCCTCCGTAGCCAGGTGGGCAGGAGCAGCAGTGCGTAGCACACTCTTCTTTATTAGACCAGGGTTCTAGCCTGTGCCCACCAAATACGTAGGATGCGGAAAGGTCAGGGAATGACCACCGCATATCCCCGGAGCAATATGGCCTTAGTTGCTAATGCTCCTAAAAACCAAATAACAACAACAACAGTGGGTGGGGAGACTGAAGTCTGGGGGGGAAAGACAGAAGTATGGAGTCGAGAGAGGAGGCGACTCCAAGTCACAGTGGGGAATGCCCATGCCCTATCAGAAGGGAAAGTGGGAACGCTGAAGAGGGGAGGAGACAGTAAGTCCGTATCCCCCCCACCGGGGATAGGGGTATTAAAGATCAAGGAGGCTAGGGCGCCCTCTTCAAGTCGCCAAATGTCGTTTGGCAGCTGCGCTGCGTTAAGTCTCCAGTGTCGAGACGATTTCAGTCCAGTAGCTCAAGGGGTAAGCCCCGTCCTTGTGTTTTTCACTTTCTTGTCTCAGGATTTTTCTCTGTAGTGACTCCATTGGATGGTATTTTATGGCCTTGTACAGTTTAACTTGTGTTGGTCTTTCGTCAGACACGATTTATGGTAATTAGCAGTTTTCTCCTCTCGAAGAGGTCCTGCGCATATTGAGAAAGTGCTCTGTATTCCTCTTCTGTGTCAATGAAGTGGGATACCAGTCCTTTCGGAAGATAGTGTATCTTTGTGATCAGGATGCCTCTGAGATCTTCGTATTCTGGGCAGTCGTAGACCAAGTGGTTCCAGTTCTCGACTTCCCCACACGTGCAGTTGGGGTCCTCAATAAGGCCGAAACCGCGCAGCTTCTCCTTAAAGGGACCATGACCAGTAAGCAGCGAAATCGAGTGCTTCCCCGGAGAGTACCAGGCCAGTTGCTTGAGGTATATTTTGCTGAGGTCGAGGAGAAATTTTCTTGTGATTTCTCCTTTTGTTGTATCGGTCCATCTTTGTTGCCACTCCCGAAGTAGGTAGGCCTGTAATCGGACTTTTTCTGTTTTTATACTACTCGCTGGGTCAATATGAAATCCTGGAAGGTGGCAGCGATCCCCCTGGCGTGAAGGAAGAGCAAGTCAGCTTTTACAGCCTCCAAATGGAGGGAGAACGAATGAGTTAATTTCTTGATCTCGCGCCGAATAAACAAGGTTGTTCGGGGTTTTTTTTTAGGCGTATCAGCGACTTAGACCATACTGCGCCGTACATATCATGTCAGTAAATTATGTGTGTTCTGTGGTCGATTTGCCTGTTTTAATTCACAATTAGCCACAAAAAAAAAAAAAAAAATTAAAAAAGAAAAATTATGATATTAGTGTCACTCGTAAATGATTATCTACCCATATATTTATTTTGTCTGTAAATTTTGTGTGTTCTCTGGTCGATTTTCCTTTTTGCTGAACGAAAAAAACCCCAGTCTCTGGGAGAACCTTGCCATCTACGCCTGAGACCGACTAACTCGGCCACGGAGTGGAAAAACCCCTTTTCCACCCGGTGTGGGGAAGAAGGTGCGGTTACCACTGTACTACTCGCGCAAACTACAATTAGCCACAATTCAACCACACAGTTTTCAACAACATCAAATGAGATCTATGAACTGAGGTGATGCTAACTGATAGTTGAAAACCATGATTCGCATTCTATAAAATCCCCATTTTTATCAGAACAGCGGAGTTTTTAACACAATTTTTAACGTCATATTTAACGTTTGTAGATCGAAAACTTCATTGAAATTGAGTTTTCGATCTGTTTCAGATGGCTCTTTTTTGAATGATTTCCGTTTAGCATAACATTGACTTTTTTAAAGATGATTTTATTTTGAATAAATTCTTATTTGTTTAATTAGAAAAAGCATGTTCACTCTACTGGAGGGAACGTCTTGATGCACGGTTGTAAAACAGCCTTTCAGGAAGATGTATTTTATTACTGAGTTAAATATAGAAATTAATTTAAAAAAAACAAACACTCGTTTATATATACATATCTGTTATTTGCTCCTACAGAGAAATACCAATCCCCACTCCCCACAAACCCACATACACGCAAAAACATTTTTAAGAGAAAAACATTTTTAAGTCACCGTAATGAGATATCACCACATTTCCAAAATTGCAATAGGGATAACTTGTGCCCCTTCTATTGGCTTTCACTCTATCACCAGTTCCAAAACGTATTATCCTATTATTATCATTATTATCATTATTATTATATTAATTTTAATACATCCCCACAGTCAACTCTGCGCATTCTCAAAATTCCGACAAGGTTCCATCTGAGATCGCTTTCCATTACGTCCCTCGACTAGTACCTTTACAATTAACACTTCACAAGCATCGTGCTGGTGTTGCCCTGTAAACGGAATTTTTTTCCCTCATTCATTATGATCATTATTCAAACCAATCCCGCGCTTTATAAATTAAAATTAATTAATTAATTACTACAACTGATTAGAGATGGCGCCACTACTACCTAACTGTACGACAAAAATATTACCCGAGCTAAGGAAGGGTAGTGAAAACCATATTTTCAAACAGGAGAGAACAAAAAGTAAAAATCCAAGCAGGGAATAATAACTGAAACACGAGCGTTCCGACACCATTCTTCCCAAACGAGAAGGAAAAACCGCATCCCCATCCACCATTCTCCTTCCCACCACATAGCCATCACACATTCCACAAACACTTTGAACCTTTCTTGTGAACCACTGAACAGGAGCAAATATCGTATATGTCGATATCATAATCATAAAAATCATGTTCTTAAAGAAAGCAACGCAAACAGACCCCTGTTACCTCGAGTTATTACATGCTGGGCCTTCCAAACGAAGTTTGACGAATATTTTTACATCACAATAAAAGAATTTGCCTACAATGCTATAGTATATTGTGGTGCAATATAAAAGAGAGTGCTTCAAGGTTCACCCGCACACATTTTTTTACAAAAAACCCCACACACTATAATCATCAATCTTTTTCAAGATATTATCTCCCTCTCACTGACACATTTTTCTATCACCATGGCAAGACATTGATGCAGGCAACGCGGAAATAATTAGGATTACTCAATTGCTAATTCAAGACATCGCGCCTGAGTTTGTCTTGAATTTCTGCCCTTCCAGGTTCTCCTTCTTGCCCCAGACAAGCGACAATCATTTGGGGCGAAGTCCAAAATGTAAAATGATGGTTCGTGATTTCCCACCCTAGGGTTGCCAGATGTAGTTACCAAATTCGCCCTATGGAGGTGTCCTCTCCAAGGCCTTTTCTTGAGCTGCAGCGTCCTCATTACTGAAAAGTAAGTTGCTATGAGTATTAATTGTTGAGTGAGATAACAGAAAAGTTTAAATAATCAACCCTTCCAAACCAAAAAGCTCCATTTACAGCTTAATAAAATAAATAAATGTATGACGTTCTTACGTTCTTGCCGACTCGGACCAAAAAGCATTTATGCTGACAGAATTTGACAATTAAACGCTAATTTAAGAAAATAAAATCAAGTCCGTCTATATAAAGTATGAAGTATAAAGGATGACGAGAAGAAATTTTAAACTTGAAAAACTCCAAATTTTCGTTCAGCATCAGTCATTTTATCTTCCAGATTTTGTGAAGCTAACATCTGCTTAACCTGCGACCATTGAATTTGCCACCTTTCACTTTTGCATCAGACAGTTTTGGAAGAATAACCTCATATGCCTGAAGGTATCATCTTGAGAATCCAATGCTTTTAGAAATTGCTTAACTAGTCCTATCTTGATATGGAATAGTGGACACAATACTCCGTTTCCTGAAGCTGGGGGATTATTGAAATATAAAGTAATGTAAGTTTGTATTAACTTTGTATTCTTTCGGCCAATTGCATCTGCTCTTTCACTCATTCCCATTCATCATAACACTCATTCACTCTCTTTCCCTCATGCTGGGTCACTCTCTCTTTCACCAAAACCCACATTTACATGTATTCTCTTTTACCATAATTCCCAATTCACTCTTTCACTCAGTGTCCAGCCTATTCATTGTCTTTCATTCTCATTCATTCTACATTGCATCCCCTTGCTACTAGTTTACTGATATTTCTCAGCTAATCTGCTTCCCTGGCTGCCTGCACATCTCCCTCCCCTACATGGTTACTTATTTAGTGTGGGGTCCCAGTTCCTACACACACGGGAGGGTAGTCCTGAGGGGTACCCAGGTCAGTCCGGTTTTGTCATGTCAGGTTTCTGTCAGGGCAGAATACTGCTATCCTGAGTTTTTCAGTCATCGTCTGCGCGTGGTAGGAAACGTGAGCAATTTTAACTATTGATTATTGTTTAACTGCTGGGGGGCTGAATTTTAGATTGTTCTGCGCATTTCGAATACTTTCTGTGTCTAGGTTGTAAAGGCATTATAATTTTCCTCTTCTATGATGAGCAGATGTTCTTCTCCGCTGGGAAGAGGGCTGATCTATGCTATTAGCTGTGTTCTGGGAATGTCATAATTTTTTTTCATTCATATAGAATGTGTGCCCACTTTTCACTCTCACCACAGGTGTATTTTGGGTCATCAGTCAGCCATAAGGAGGTTAGTTTTGCCTTTAGGGAGCCGTGACCTGTCAATATAAATGTTGTAAAAGGTCTAGGGGCATACCACTTAGGTGGCTTTGGGCTAACCATTGACACCCGTGGCAGAAACCGTTTGGTAACAAGACCTCTGGTTTCCTGCTCCCACTTTGTTTGCCCTTGCTCATGGAACTTTGTGGCTATTCATTTTCTTTCAGCGTTGAAGGTGTTGGTTGTATCAGGGGCTATCCCCCAGAAATTGTGGGTATGCCCCTTTTTAGTCTATAATATAAGCCTCTTTTTGACTACTTCCAGTAAAGTGGGAGAGCTCCGGCCAGCAACTGTAGCGCAGGTGTGCTCATTGTGCGATATGCTCTGGCAATAGCGAGAAGTATTGTCCTCTGTATCAGCTCTAATTTGTTCTTATTTCTTACAATGGCCGAGCAGGTAAACCACGCACCAGCTCCATAGGTGATAACAGGTTGGAACCTTGCACGGTATATGATTGCCAGGGTCTTTCTTTTGAGCTCCCAGTCTGCTCGACTGATCCTGGCAATCACACCTGCATAATTTCTCACGTTCTTCGCCAAGTAGATCAAATGGGCGTAAAAAGTTAATTCTGAATCAAAGACTACTCCAAGGTATTTTAGTTCTGTTACAATTTTTACAGTAGTTCTGTTAATTTTGATTTGTGGATGTCTTCTGATGTCCAAATTGTCTTTTATAAGTATTTGTTTCGTTTTGTCAAGCGATATTTTGAGCGTGTGCAATTGTGCCCACTCATGCAACTGCAAGAGGGCGGCATTTGATCTTTGCTCTACAACCACTCGCGTGTTACCTTTTACAAAGATCATGCCATCTGCAAAGGCCAGGCTTTCCACGGGGCCCAGGTCCAAGGCCAGAAATTCATCCAGAACGATGTTCCCGAAGAAAGGGCCAACGACTGAACGCTGAGGGCAGCCTTTATTCACAGGGCGTGTCAATTCCTGGATCCTTGTGCGTACTGAGACACTTCTGTCTGTAAGGTAGCTGTTTCCTTATGGAGATGTGGGACATTTGCCTAGAGGAGTCTCCTAAGGACACTAGGCCACCAGAGTGAGTGAAATGCCCCAGCAACGTCAATGGAAATTGCCAGCATATATTTCTCCTCTGAGTTTTTAACTGCTGTCAGTAGGTGGTGCATGGCATCCTCCGTAGATTTGCCCTGCTTAAAACAATACTGATTGTTGGAATGTAAACCTGCTTCTGTTTAGTATTGAACTAATCTGCTGTATATTAGTCTTTCGTATATTTTCCCTAGTACACGGAGTAGGGCTATTGGTCTATAGGATTTGGGATCAGTAGGGGTTTCTCAGGGTTTTTGAAAATTAATCTTAACACAGCTTTTTTCCTAGTTTTGGAAATATACCTTCTTTCATACAGTTATTATACAGGGTGTCTCAAAAATGTTGGTACAAACGTTTAGGGGAGGTAGGTAACATCTAAAGGAATGTGAATCGCTTAGGAACCCATGACCGGAAACGTCACCGGAAAAGTCGGTACACGGCGCTGTTCCTCAGTTCGGGAGAGGGAAAATTTCTGGTTTACTCATTCAAGCAGTAGTCTCCGCACGAAGAGCATGCATCGATATACGAACTGTGAGCTCGCAGACATGCACCTAGTGTATAGATTAGCAGAGGGCCTAAACGATGTGCGCCCCCATGCGGCACAACATCGCTTCGCAATAAATGTGTGGGCAGGGATGGTCGGTGACTGCTTAGTCGGCCCATACCTGTTACCATCCCGCATGAACTCCGCTAAATATCGGATCTTTCTTGAACAAGTTCTACCAGGGTTACTTGACGATGTTCCAGCAAATGTGAGACGCAACATTTGGTTTCAACATGACGGGGCGCCTGCCCATCATGGAAGGTGTGTTCGTGACCATTTGAACAGGCGTTTTGGGCGTCGATGGATTGGCCGTGGTGGACCCGTTGCCTGGCCCCCACTCTAACCTGATTTATCGAACCTTGATTTCTTTCTGTGGGGGGCCGTCAAATCTATCGTGTATGAATCGCCTGTGGAGACGGAAATGGATCTCGTGGCGAGACTCGTCTGCGCTGCTGCTACTGTCAAAGAAACTCCAGGTGTGTTTAACTGTGTCCGCCAATCCATGCTGCGTCGGTGTCACGCATGCATCGCGTTTCATGGTGGAACCTTCGAGCATCTGTTGTAACATCATGAAATGCATCCATCTCGTCCTCCATTATGTCAAATAAATGTTTGCCACTAATTACTGTCTTGTGTCATTTCTTGTGCCTCTGCTACTACTTTCCCGTGACGTTTCCGGTTATGGGTTCCTATGCGATTCACATTCCTTTAGATGTTACTTACCTCCCCTAAACGTTTGTACTATACAGGGTATCTCAATATTTTTGAGACACCCTGTATAGTACAAACCCAGTATAGCATTCATTGTTTTTGTTTTTAGATAGTCAGTCAGTGTTTTCTTTTATAATATCTAGCTGGGTGAAGGAATGATCCCCAGTTTCAGTCTGAATAATACTGTCCAGGATGTTATTTACTGAGACCGCCCAACACAGGGTTCGGGTTCCATCTGGTTTGACAGTAGTTTCTAACAGTAGTTTCTTGTTGGCCCCTATTCTGTAGACAACTCCCCAATGGTCGTTATTCCCAGTAGTTCTCGCCAAGTGCCTCCAGCATTCCTTTTTCTTGTCTCTTATGAGGGCTGTATACTGAGAGTTTTATAATAATCTCTCATTGCATCCACTTCATTTTGTGGCCAAGATGTTCTGGCTCTTTGAAAATTTTTCCTCGCCTGGTGCACCCTTCTCCTGAGTAGTCAGTTTAGGACACCACCAGGGGACTATGTTTCTTCGTTTTCTTTCCATGGGATAGACAGGTTTGCTGTTTTTATTAAAACACTTGTCATAGTCGGTCACTGCTCCTCCGGGCTACAGTTGCCTGATCTAGACCACTCATTTTCCTGTTTTTGCCGCTCAACTGCTGTATATTCTGCGAAAGTCTGCCAGTTTGCTTTTTTTTAAGGTTACACCTTTTGATATCCGAACAGGAGTGTTGGGTTGCTTGTAATTGCCTGTTTAGTTTGAGGGTGATAGGTTTATGATCTGATGTGGTCCAGACTGGCTGGACGCACCAGTCTGTAATTTTATAAGCTATTGAATTGGTGGCAAGAGTAATCAATGTCACTCTCCCACATGATCCTGCTAAAAGTTGGGAGGTTATTTAGTTGGTTGCCCTTGAAAGGGTGAGGTAGCTATATAGTCTGAAAGTACCTGGCCGTTGTGTGAGCCAGCTCTGTCTTCCGTACGGCTATGCCATAAAGCTGACGGGCTTATGTGACATGTGTGAAAAGAGAAATAATAATTATCAAATTTCTATTAGTGAGGTTTTAATTAAATTTGGGAATACTCAACAAATCGTTCTAACAAAACGAAATATAAATTTTTATTAAAATCCATCCATTGATCATTGAGTTATTTCATGCGGGCGGACAAAGAAGTAATAATTGCTGGATTTCTATGTTTGATTTCAATGAAAGTTGAGATGTCTTGAAAAACTTTTCTAAAAGAGTCCAAATATAAAATTTTATAAAAATCCATCCATTAGTAGTTGAGTTGTTACGTGCGGGCGAGCGGACAAGACAACAGGCGCTTTACGCATATAGGTATATGCTGACGCACCTAAAAAATATAAGTGGTCCATCAGAAATGTCGATGTACGTTAGGAGCACAAATAACTATTAAATACTTGTTTAAGAATGGAACAGAATTACAGTTTAAAAGGTGCTAATGTATGAGCATTTTTAATGTATTTCCAAGTTAGGTAGGTTGTATTTCAATTAAGGTAGATTTGTATAAATATTTTGTTGGCTGGAGCTTTTAGCCTGCTGTTAGCATGATAATTATAGAAAATGCATGAGATAGAGGAGAAAAAAAAACACAGAACAGGCTTAACGAAGTAAATCAGTAAAGTGTGATTGTAAAATAAATATCAAAGTAACATAAGTTGAAATTAAATGTTTATAGTTAAGGATAATTGGAAAGTAAATTTCATTATTAAGATTGAAGACCACTTGAAGCAAGAAATAATACCAAATTACCTCAATAACAACGAAGCGACGCTGGAGGCCACCCACACAGCCGCGTACCGTGTTGCAGTAACAGCCACAAGGATCAATGGAAGAGAAAAAAAGATAAACGAAAAAACAAGGAACCGCCAGGCTTCAATAGAGGAAAGAAGAACTATGGGTCAAGATAGGTCAACTGGTCCAGTACCAAAGGGTTAATAGGAGAAAGAAGCTGACTGCGAAAGTGAAGATCAACCTCAAGAAAGATAACATCCACAGCAAACACAAGACCAAAAATCAGAAAACAGAAGAATACTCAAACACCCTGAAGCCGTCACGCATTCAGAAAGGTACAAAGAGAACGCTCAGAGGAAAACAAACAACGAGATCTTCGACGAAAACCAAAGAGCTTTCAACAGAAGAATTGAACAAAAAAGAGAAAGAAGGTAACGGACCATCCGAGAAGAAGACAATCGAGGAGAGTTCTGGGTCAACGGATGGAGCAGGGAAATAAAACATAACACCTGAGCACTCTGGACAGAACTAGAACGAAAAAAACCAACGACATAAGAGAGACAACAAAATGGGGGATTGACGAGGAAGAAGTACAACAGGCGATCGTGAGGTCCTACAATCAGCTAACTTTAGGGATGGATAACCTCCACAACTACTGGTACAAGAAGTTCGACTGCACATACAAACACACAAGCACATAGCAGAACAGTTCACCCAAGATGATAAGGCATCCTAACATAATCCTATATCTCTGACTCAAGCAATCACCTATCTGAAAGCTAAGCACAAAGATACCACAAACACGGCGAATACAGACAGACCACATGTCTCCTAACAACGTACAAGATTCTGAACAGCTGCATAACTAAGAAAATATTACACCACTTGAAGAACAAGAACATTGTGGCTGGGCAGCAGCAGGGATGCAAGCAGGTGAGCAAAGGATGCAAGGAGCAATTAACCACGGACGCGGAAGTTATGGAGCAAGCCTACCAGAAGCACCGTAACCTGTAAATGGCCTATATCGACTACGGAAAGATCTCCGTACCTCATAGCTGGCTAAAACGGACGCAGAAGGTCTGTAAAGTCAAGCCGACAGTGACAAACTTTCTGGAAGCAACCATGGCGAAATGGAGTGTACTATATTACCATCAAGGTCGAAAACATCACAACCAAACCGATACCTATGAGGAGAGGAATTTTTCAGGTAGATGCCTCGAGCCCAATGTGGTTCTATTTATCACTCAACCCGCTATCCATCATGATCAACAACAGCAAGTATGGATATCCTCAAAGGAAGGAAGGAATAACCTGTACACTCTGCTACCTGATGTACATGATGACAGAAAGCTAGAAGCAACTCCAACAGCTACTCCACATCACTGAGGAATTCAGCAATAACATCAAGATGCAATTTGGACTAAACATATGAAAGACCTAAGGATTGCATCAGGGAAAACCAGTCGGCCGACACTACCAGCCGCAGATTGGTAAAGAGCCTTGCCTGACCGAAAAATACCGACAGAAACTCAGAAGCCTGCTCAAAGCAAAGCTAAAAGGAAAGAACAGTTAAAGCTATAAACACTTATGCAGTCCCAGTGCTAATATACTCACTCCTTTGGGATCACAGAATGGACTAACACTGAGCTGGAGGAGATCATGAGATAAAAAAAAGTACAATGATGACCAAGAACCGCCGACATCACCCAAAGTAAGCCACGGGGAGACTGACCATAGTCCAGAAAGACTGAGAGAACTCATCGAACAACAAAAGAAAGCGACTGAGAACCCGAAGATTACGTCCAGAAAAATACAGCCCCGCCCACTATTAAAGAAGATAGACAAGCGGCATATTCCACTCAAACCGTGGAGACCCCTTCCGCCCAGAAGGAAGAAAGATGGACAATAAAGGCACTCCATGGCAGACATTACAATGACCTCCATCAAGACCACATAGATAAAATGGTTTCCAACGCATAGCTCACTAGCGGAATGCTCTTCTATGAGACTGAAGGATTCATGCTCGCCATCCAAGACGAGGTGATCAACACTAGGAACTACAGAAAACACATCGCCAAAGATCTCGGAGTGACATATGGCACAGGTCGACGATGCCACCTGGCTTCAGAAATGATCCAACACAATACCATAGTCTGCAGAATGATCGCCCAGCCGGAATACTCACGTAGACACGACCAGGTCACCAGAAAAATACATCAGAAGCTAACGAAGAAATACATGTATATCATAGTGGCATAGTATTTAGGGTAAGGAGCCACCGGTGGTCTCACACATCTGTGCCATCAGTACTCTTATGAAATATACAGAACTCTGTAAATTCCAGAAGTGTAAAGTGTGTTTAGGGTCAAACGGCACCTTTAATCGTAATTGATACATAGTGTGCATAGTGTGCATAGTGTTAGGGTCAGGCGCCACCTGTGATTTCTCACATCTGCGCCATATGTACACTGTGAAGAATACAGAACTACTGTAAATGCCAGAAAAGTGTTGTCTGTTGTATATGACATATTGCGTTAGGTTCTGTTGGGTGTCCTGGCATTTGGCCGCAGGGCCCCTGGTGGGACCTCACGTTGCCCGCACACACCGCTAGGAGGTAGCCAGGCTGCCCATTATTCTCTGGCTAGTCTCCGCCAGGGTCGCCTGAGCGTCCTGGACGAAGACCAAGTTAAAAAAAAAAAAAAAAAAAAAAAGAGAGAAAGAGAAGAGAAGAGAAGGCCTGGGGAACAAGAGGAAGGGGGGTCTGAATGTGAGGAACAAGCTAAAGTGGACAGATAGAGAAGGCAGTCCACCCGAGTAAGGAGAAATAGGGGATGGGTAGAGGGATCAAAAGTCACAGGGGCAGGCGCCACTGTGCGAGTGCCAAAGGCCAAGCACTCTCTGGGAGTCAGCTTTTCAAGTAGTGCCAACCATGATGATGCCAGCATAGTATTTTAATCTTCAGTCTTACTCTTTTATCAGTTGGGAAAATGCTATCCGACCCCAGTTTGTGTTTGTACATGAGGGTCGTTGTTCTGAGCAGCTCTAAGTTCAGCAAACTTTGCCCGTCTGATGGTAAAGACAGCTTGTGCGTAACTCGTTAAGGCTTTGTATGTTGTTTCATTCTGAAGCAGGTATGTTTCATGGTTACGAGGGTTCTCCTGGATTTCAGTAAAAAATTTGAGCCTACAATCATCGTAAGCAGGGCACTCATACATGAGATGCCCCCATGACTCCTCTTCGCCACAGTGGCAGAATGGATTGCTTTCAATTCCCATTGCTGTCAATTTTTGTTGAAAGGGCCCATGTCCTGTGATCAGGAATGTAACTTGCAGACCAGGTGAAAACCAGGAAGGAGACTTCGGGAAAGTCATGTCAATGGATGGGAGGAATCTTCTGGTAATTTCTCCTTTGGGCGTGGTTTCCCATGAATGCTGCCAAATTCCTTGAAGGTGTGTGAAGATACGTTTTCTTTCTTGTTTCAGGTCATTGGTAAGCTGCAGTTGAAGATTTAACAACTGTGTCGGAATTCCCTTCTTTGATCGATGGTAAAGTCCCCTTTTAATCACCTCAAGATAGAGTGGCAAGCATCCAGTAATAACCTGTAGGGCAGGGGTGCTGACAGTGCGACATGCCCTGCAGATAGATAACATCATGAATCTTTGTATTGAGTCAAGTTTACGCTTGTTCTTTTCCAGGATAGCCTTTGTACACCAAACTGAGGCTCCATAACACACAATTGGGAGAAACGCCACTTTATAGATGAGAGACAAAGCTTTATGCTTCAAACCCCAGTCCGCTCTGCTGACTCTTCTTATCATAGCCGTATACTTTCGGATTTTTGTGGATAAGTGCTTCAGATGAGAGTGAAAGGTAAGACCGGTGTCAATGTAGATTCCCAGGTATTTGACTTCTGTGTAGAGACGTATAGGGATGTTATTTAACTTCATTGTTGGAGGCCTGCGTATTTGTAGCTTTCCTTTGAGGAGAATCGATTTTGTTTTCTCACCAGAAATTGAGAGGTTGTGGAGTGCTGCCCAGTTTTGGAGCTTTTCTAGAGCTGTATTTGCTTTTGCTTCCAGTGCCGCTCTTGTGTCACCTTGCACCACCAGAACAAGATCATCAGCGAAGGCTAAGGGTCTGGCTCCACCCAGGTCAAACCCCAGGAACTCGTCCAGAACAATGGACCAGAGGAATGGCCCAAGCACAGAGCCCTGGGGGCAACCCCGGTGAACGCATCTTGTCATAGTCTGGTATTTGTTTACAACTTGTAATTTTCTATTGCTGAGATAGGATTTTAGACTATTGTATAGGTTTTTGGACGTGTTTGCCTGCCGAAGCCTCCGAAGGACACTGGGCCACCACAGTCGATCGAAGGCACCAGCAAAGTCCACCATGATGCTAGAGTATACTTTGAAGTTGTATGTGTGGCCTGGGTAATCAAGTTGTGTATAGCGTCTTCAGTGCTGGAGCCTGTCTTGAATCCAAACTGACATGGTGAGGTGAGTTGCTTATCGGTATAGCAGATGGAAAGGCGATACAGCAGAAGTCGTTCTAGAAGCTTGGCCAAAACGGAGAGCAGTGCAATTGGTCGGTAGGAAGCAGGAAGTTGGGGCGGTTTATCTGGATTTTTCAGGATCAGCTTGAGAGTAGCAGTCTTCCAGGGTACAGGGAAAGTTCCTTCAGCAAGGCACCTGTTGAGGAGGCTCAAGAGTGTGGTGGGATAGACTTCAGCGAATTTCTTAACTACGTCGACTTCGAGTAAGTCAGCACCTGGCGTTTTGCCATCTTTCATTTTAGCCAGAGCCATATTCATCTCTAACATAGTGAAGGGCGGTTCCGTAGCCACTGGCTGATAAGCTTGATTACTGTCGATGAACTGCTGTTGCTCCAGTGACATCGCTGTAAATTCAGTAGGGTAAATGGAATCAAGAATATTGTTTATTGAGTCAGACCAGGTAAAGGTTGAAGAGCCATCCGGTTTGAGAGTTGTACTAAGAACCTCACCTCTAGGCAGCCTATTGGTGACGATACGGAACACGATGCCCCATGGGTCTTCATTGCCAATAGTAGAGACCAGGGTGTGCCATGATTCCTTCTTACACTTACGAATTTCCTTGGTGTACATGTTTCTAACTACCCGATATGCCTCCCGGGCAGCTTCAACCTCATGTGGGGGAAGATGGGCACGTGCACGTTGGTAAGTTTTCCTGGCTTGTTGCGCCCTCTTTCTTAAGTCCCGAAGGTCTGTATTCCACCAGGGGACAGCATAGCGGTATGGCCTCCTACGCGGAATGGACAGATCACAGGCACTTTTGATGATGGCAGTAATATTGCGTACACAGTGATCTGGGGAGAGTGAAGCCGGTAGAGGAACATCATCCGGTAGCCTTCTGGACAGTTCCACAAAGAAGCGTTGCCAATCCGCTTTTTTGGTGTTATAACGCACAATGTCCTTTGGAATCGATGCGACGCGTTCCACCGAGCGAACAAGGGAGAATGTGATCGCTCTGTGGTCTGAAGTGGTCCAGGACTCCTGGACCGTCCAGCCGGAAAGTTTGTTGGCTAAGTCAGGCGTAGCCATTGTGATATCAATTTCGCTCTCCCAGAGTGGGCCACTGTAAGTGGGTAGATGTCCTGGGCGGTTTAAGATTTGTAAGCCTGATGTGAGGATAAGGTCCTCCAGTCTTGAGCCATTTCCTAGGGCATTCCTATCTGGTGCCTGACTGTGCCAGAGTGGCGAGCGACAGTTTGAGTCCATGCCTATCAGTAGATGCCCACCCGGGAGGAGCTGGAGTGCCATTTCAATCAGAGAGATAGCAGCAGTGATGTCTTCACCTGGATGGCTGTAGAGAGAGAGGATGAACAGTGATCCAAGAGATGTCATGATTTGGGCACAGGCACTGATAGAAGTGCATAGTGGTGTGATCTTGGTTGCTGTGATATCAGGGTTTCTGATGACAATCGCAGCCCATGGTTGGTCATTTGTACAGTGGATAATTTTATATGATGAGGGGTAGCCCATAACCACCCCAGAGCGAACATAGGGCTCCTGGAGCAGGATTAGATCTATTTGTTTTTCCTCAGCCTTTATCTTCAGCTGGTCTGCAACAACTCTTGCTCTCTGTGCATTTAATTGTACAATTCTTATCTCTAGTTGGTAATTGGGAGAAAGAATTCTATCCATAATTTATTCGCATTTGGTAAAGACTCTTTACTTTTAGATAGACAGGGCAGTTGGTATCTCGGATGGAATGTTGGTGTGGAGCCTTTGCAGCCTTGCAATTTGCGCAGCTTGGCGGCTGATCTCTGACAGGACAATCCTTATAGCCGTGTCCCTTTTGGGCACAGTGGCCACATGTGGATTCACGCTGATTGCAAGTATGTGAGGTATGGCCAAAGCGGAGACACCTGTAACATCTGCGGACAGGAATATATTCTTTGAATCTATGGCTGCCCCATCCAATGAATATTCTGTTTTGAGCTCCCAGAATTTGCCATGCTCTGGTTGATAGTTCGATTACCCAGTTTACGTTTGTAGGTGACTTGGTCTTCGTTTTGTATTTCGGAATAATATCATCCACGCTAGCCTCATCTTGCAGGTATATACTCAGATTTTTATTAAAGATCTCGGCTTTGAGCTCCTCTGGTGTTAAGCTCTCGTCCACATCAAAGATCACAACTGAAGGCCCTTTTTTCTTTGGGGCTTCTGCCCTAAGCCCGAAATTTGTCATGTCGGCATTATTCAGGATGGTTTGTGCCTCCTCCCTGGTGTCTGTTTCTATTAAGACTCCTGGATGCCTGGTCTTTCTAATACTCTTTATTTTTACAGTTTTCATCTGCTCCTTGAAGTTTTTTGTGAGTGCTTCCTTGACCGCTTCACTGGTATCTAAATGTGCGTCTTCCACTGGTTTAACCAAAATAACATGTGATTCAGGCTTTCTTACCGCCTTTCGGTTTTGTACTTTTCCTGGTTGGTTAGGCACATATTGAGCTGCATTCCTCAACGCCTCTGAAAAGGAGTGGGGGCGTTGTTGCATTTGTTTTTCCCCCTCCTGTGTGAGAACTTCGATTTTTGCTTTCAGCCTCTCGTGGTCGACGTGCAATTTTTGGACCACTGTCTCCATTTTACTGAAGATCTCTATCACGTCAGTTCTAATGGCAGCAGTAATTCTACTTGATTGCCTAGCCATGTATTTTTCTAGGGTTCCTCTAACGGCAATAATCTGTTCCACTGGAGTCCCAGTCAACGGGGGTTCCTGACTCTTTTTTCCTTCATGCTCAGTTTCCTGACTCTTTTGTTCTTCATGGTCAGATTCGCTGAATGATTCAGTGGCAGCCTCTTCAGAGACTTCCTTCGTTGTTGGGACGTCTGTAGCAGACCTTCTTCTACCCTTCTGATACAGTTCGCTCTAAAGGCCAGAGATTCAAAAGTGTGTGGACCCTACGATGTGTAATGTCGTGTACCGTTGTTCTTCTGGCCGTTTAACCGCCAGACCCCTGCTGAGGCCCGACGTTGCCCATACTTCGCCCGTGGAGGCAGACCAGGTACCCAATAGTTTGAATTTTACTCTGGCAGATCCTGCCACTTAGTTTCCTGGGATTTCGGTGGCTAGGATCACACACACACACACACACACACACACACACACACACACACACACACACACACACACACACACACACACACACACACACACTTTGTTGATCGATTGCATGGGGAGAAGCGTCTCTTGAATTTGAAAGGCCGAAAGAGTGGCCGAAATCATAATTTGAAATTTAGATTTGTGGGGCATTCACTAGTATGCAGATAGAGAGGAGGGGGAGACTGAAGACTGGGGGAGAGAGAGAGACAGAAACATTGGGTCAATAGGGAAGGCAACCCCAGTTTGGTGTCAGTGGGGCATGGGCATGCCCCACTGACACCAAACTGGGGGAAACTTGGGAGTAGCGAGGAGAGGAGACAGGAGAAACCGGCTCCTCCCCCACCGCCGGCGAAAGGGAAAGAAAAGCGAGCCAAGCTTGTGACAAAGTGACAGCAGAAAACTGCTGACACTTTGTCATGTGGAGGTCAATCTTGAGACCAGTTTGTTGTGTGGTCGAAAGTAATTCATGGGATAAGTCCCGTCCCTGGAATGTTCTTGTTTTGCTCTCTTTCTCTCTCTGTAGTCGGATGGCCTTCTGTGCGGTTTCCGATCATACGTCCTGAGTGGCAGATGATACCGTGTGTGCGTGGCATGTTGTATGTTTATAGAATTGTATTGGGTTGTTGTTTCTCTGGCTACTTGGACCCCCTAGTGGAACACTACGTTGCACCACCACCACCACCACCACCACCACCAGGAGGTAAGCCAGGCTGCCCATTATTATCTGACTGGACTGTGCCAGGGTCGCCTGAGCTTCATGGAATTTGCCTAAGTTATTATAAAAAAAAAGGAGGAAAAAAGGCGAGCAAAGGTTACAGTCGAAGAATTGGAGTCAAAGCGGGGAGGAAGAAGAAAGGACGAATAAAGAAGGCGTCCTTCAGTTGAGAAAGGCAGGGAAGGAATGAAAGGTTGGACACTTCTTGGCCGGGAAGTCTACCAGAGCCCAGGGACAGTAACAGTTTGCAAGACCAGAGTAATTCCACAGGAAGGAGTCAGCAAGTCGTGGTAAGTCATTGGAGAGATTAGTCTTCCTGATTGTCATCTGTCTGTTATGGGTTTGTTTGACGGTTGACTCGTCTAATTTCAAAGACTGATTTCACAAACTCAGTAAAGACAAAGTAGCAACACTCATCCTGCAGTAATAGCTGCTCATTATGCTGTGCATTTTCCTGTATTTCGGTTATAAAAATGACTCGGGGGTCTTTGTATATAGGACAAGTATACATAATATGGTCTTCATCATCTCCACATATACACAGATGGTCATTTTCAATCCCCAGCGTTGTCAATTTGAGCTTGAAAGGCCCATATGCTGTAAGGAGGAAGGTAGCTTGTAGACTTGGTGAATACCAGGAAAGAGACTTAGGATGGTAAATGCAACTGATGGAATGAATTTCCTGGTAATTATACCCTTCTCATCGTTTTTCCAACTCTCTTGCCAGATTCTGATAAGTTTTTCGGTGATTTCTTCTTTTCATGCTGGGGAAAATTTGTGAAACCAAGGGTAATAGCTATTGTCGTTGGAATGCGTTGGAAGAGACCACTGCGGATGACCTCCAAGTAAAGGGGCAAGCAGCCTGCAGGGGTACCTAGAGTGCAGGGGTGCTAACTGCGCGGCACACCCTGGTAACTGTAAGTAGCATTATTGTTTGGATGGAGTTTAGTTTGCGAGGAAATATACGAGTTGATCAAGGAAAGTGTACCGTATTGCAAGTACAAACCCTATGCTGTACTAGAGATCGCAACCCAAAAAAGCTGTACTGACCGCACAACGTACAGGACATAATCCTTGTCGAAAAGAAGGTACAGTCTACGTATTTGATCGACATAGCGGTGCTCAACACCGGCAACCTTCTGAAAAACTTAGAGGAATAGATCAGATGTAAATAAACACACCTAACAGAGGAAAAGGTGATGTAGAACAAGTAATGACCATTCCTGTCACCGTGTCAACCACCAGCATGGTGCTAAAGAGACTCCATAAAATCCTAACAGCAATAGGCCTTACAGAGACTATCTACAAGAACTCCAAAAAAGTCGCAATCTTGAACACCTGTTGAATAGAAAATACCTCGACCAATAATAATAACGGGACATTACAACAACCATCCCACGCGCCTGGTACAAGTACCCGTCGCGGGATGGGAAAAAACTCATAAGAAGAAGAACATTTGAAGAAATCAATTAAAGAAGAGGCTAGGAATGAAGGTCTGGTGAGAAGACAAATGAAATAATACTGGCCCACCTACCCATGGTGTGGACGAGTACCCAGAATCATCGGTCCAGGTGACTGATGCTTCTGGGTAGCCAAGTGGCCAGACACAACAACGGAACACACGCACAACCTACGTTATTCACATATCTGGCCCATTTTTAGTGATACTGTTCTTCACAGAGATACGAGGCGGAGCCGCCTTTTACAAAAACACATGTCCACACAACTGACCCGTTCAATACCTGAGTAAGGTATTGAACGGGTCAGTACTCAGGTATTGAACGGGTCAGTGACTTTGCACCATGTTTTGTTCGTAGTGAACTTCCCAAGTCGATAATTGGCATCGTTTAATTGTATTTCATATTGTGAATGTCTTCACAACGAGTGGCCGAGTATTGCACTGCTTTGAATAAGTAACGCTTCACCAGTGGAAAAGACTAATGTTACTTATTCTAGGCGGATACCACCACCACCTAGCCGGCACCGTTTGCGAAATGGTATGGGATAAGAAACTGTGTTATCCACCAACTATCCCTATTAGACTTAAGAAAGCAAAAAGGTGTAGGAAAGTGACAGTAGGAGAGGAAGAGGAAGAAATGCCGTCGAAAGAGGAAAGGGACAGTTGCTTCTCACGCTCACTCACTAAACTAAAATAAACTACTTATAAATCCTCCGAACAGGCAACGCTTCCCCGTTAGGAAAGACTCTTGTTATCTGTTCGCGGTAACGAGGGCCTCATCGCGACCCTATCCCCCCAGACGGCACCGGTTCGAAGCTGATTGGCTTCTCATCGGTGGGTAGGTAGGTACCCTGGTGTTGCAATAGTGACAACCCAATTATGAAGTATAAGTCCACAATATGAGAGCAGCCTGATGGTGTGTAATAGTATAAACAAAGGCGATTGTTTTGCATGAAGCATGAGATTACGCTTAATATTCACTATTGAACGAGTCAGTGCCTTTGCACCATGTTTTGTTCGTAGTGAACTGTCCAAGTCGATAATCGACATCCTTTTAATTTTATCTCATATTCTGAATACCTTCACAGCGAATAAGTAACATTAGTCTTCTCCACTGGTGAAGCGTAACTTATTCAAAGCAGTGCAATACCTCGGCCATTCGTTGTGAAGGTATTCACAATATGAGATACAATTAAAATGATGCCAATTATCGATTATAATGACTATAATGAATGATGACTATAAATGAAAACTTGGAAAGAAGTTGTACCTTTGCTTTTCAGAATCTGGTAGGATATTTGAGAAAATATGTTGAGAAAGGTGTTGGACAGAACAGCTCTCAAACAGGCAGTAAAATGTGTACCATTCTTGTTATCAATTGGGTGTAACCCATTCTGCAACCCAAAATTGCAGGAAAAGTCTCTTCTGGTCGATTCGTGGTCTGGACAGATGGATGCAAGTTTACCATCCATCCATCCCAGAGGAAGACTTAGATCTTCAGTTCAAAATTATACTATCAAAACAACACGACAATGCCAACCACTCGACGCATATTTCCTTCTTCAATAAAGATTATTTGCGAAACGCCTCTAGGAATGCATTATATAGTTTGAATCAGAGCTGTGCTACTCAATATGTTCTACGTAGATAATAATATTAGTAAAATAATAAGAGGAGTATACCTCAATATAGTGCGTAGAACCCTTCCGTATGATACCCTCCAGAAATTAAAACGGAAAAAACGAAAACATCGGCAAACTTACCGGTACATTAGAGTAAAAAATAAATAATTAAATAATCAATTTAACACAATACAAATCAATTTAAATCAATTTACAATCAATGTATAATGCATTCCTTAGTAAAATAATTTTACTAAGGAATGCATTATACACGATGAAGAATAACCAGAATCTGCACGAAGGAAGCTTGATTATGCTAATGCATACCCCTATTTAAAATCAATTAAGCTCCCTCAACTACTCTCCGATGCTTTGATATGCTTGGCAAGCTTATGATTATTTTCCTGAGGCAGAGATAATCGATTTATACAACTTCCAAACAATGTCGGAACCTGATACATTCCGAACATAACGAAGGAACATTCATAGTTTGTTATTGGTGCATACTGTTTGCAGTTTTATTCAAAACACTACTACGCTTTGGAATAAATCTGTTTGAATAAATTAACAATTATCAATACATTTCTTATCTTCTTTAGGACAGTTTCCATAAAGAGCAAAATATGATCATCCAATATAAAACGTGTTCTGTTACCTTGTTCTATATGTTAAAGCGCCAAAGCAACTAAGACTGTGTGACGTCAATATATTGTCTGTGTGTATATGTTGCGCGTGTTCTGTGGTCGATTTTCTGTTTGCTGAACGAAACACTCGAGTTTCTAGGGGGGGGGGGAGAGAGATATGCAGCCCTCGCCTGAGACTGACAAACTCAGCCACATGGTGAAAAAAGCTCATCAAAATTTTCCACATAACTGACGAGGTTCGGGACCTGTAGCAGAAGTTGTTCTGTACATATTAAAGGCCAACAAAACTCAATAATGCATCAGTGCATTATTAAAAAGTTTTCTGTTATACCCTTGGACGAACACATGAGGTCAGAGGAGGTCACAAAATAGACAGATTAAATTAGCGTTTTTAGTGGTCACGCAGACTCGAACCACGGTCACTCATTGCCTCTCACACAGGTTGAGAAAAGCCTCAGTTCGAACCCCGCCAATGACGTGAGGAGTTTTTATGGATTTTTTTCCAAATCTTCAGTTTTTCATAAAACACAAACTAACCGAAGAATACGCATAATTATGAACATAATATATTGACGCCTTATAGCCTTAGCTGTTTAGATGTACTAAACAAACCCCTCCCCCAGTTGTAAGTTAAGTGTTAATGAAATCAACACGTCTTTAGAGGCAGGTTAAATCAATGACTCAAGAGTAACAGAAATCTGTAAAAGCTCAACCTCACGGGAAGATTGTGTTTTCCTGAAGCCAACTTTAAATTATAAGTTCTCCATTAATGTTTTCCACTTAATTCTTTTAATAGCTCTTAAATCCCACTGTTTGTCCTTAGGAGCGCGAGAATAAAGGAATAAAGAAAACAATCGATCAAATGACCACACTGCCATTTCGTAGCTAATCAATCAGCCCTGGACGGTTAACTTTTGTGGCCACGGGGGACCATCTCCGCGAGTGGACACCTGATCAACATCATTCATTACAGCTACTGATGTGGGATATCTTGGAGTCAAAGTTTACATATAAACATGTTGCGCGTGGAGAGTCGATCCATTATAATCCCTGATTAAGCGCAACAATTGTATAAGATGTATATACTCGCGTTAATATATAATGTTAGAAAAATTAATAACCGTTTCTTAAGAAGGCTATTTAAATTCAGAATCTGGTTACAGAACTATATTTTAGAGCGAGACAATTACTCGTAGTTTATTTTTCTCCCATCATTTTTTCTTTCATTCTTTTTTGCTGTTTTTATAGCTCTTTTAGTGTAGGTCTTACGGACGGAATTTTATTATTCTTGTCCAGACAACATCACGGCAGACAGTGATCAGCAGTAGAGCAGCGTGTTTCGCCACATCAATTTGCAATTTGACACCAGTTGGCTGCTTTGCCTATTTAATTATAGAAACCGCTTAGAAGCGGGTAATAGCTTTATCTTAGATCATTACAACGCTCGGCTAAAATTTCCCCTTAATAATAAATTCACGATGGGAGGAGGAATCACTTCTCAAAAATGAAGATTTATTAATTAACTTAATGGTAATTTGTGCCGAGGCCGATGAGATCCAAATGTATCCTTTAACACATTAATAACGTGGTAAAAGATAACGTGTTAAAGTCTCTAGAAAGAGTAATAAGTTTAGAGCGCTTTTTTGTCGTCATCAAAATAAGAAAATTTACAACTCTTTAAAGATATCAGAAGACAGTAAAAAAAAATTATAATTAGCAATTAAATTAATGAATAGACAATATTGCAAAGTAGTACAAGCGATTCGCAGACAGGTATATAACGCTGTCATAGAGTAAATAACTCACATCAGATCATACACCGTTTATAA
Source organism: Mastigoproctus giganteus (assembly GCF_048544385.1). Lineage (NCBI taxonomy): Eukaryota > Metazoa > Arthropoda > Arachnida > Uropygi > Thelyphonidae > Mastigoproctus > Mastigoproctus giganteus. Next base: position 129,585,425 of record NC_143575.1, read on the forward strand.
TCAAAAGCTCCAATAAATTCTTTCCAGCGGCATCTGGGCTAAAGTGCTCAAGACAGGAAAAATCCGATCTTTTCTGTAGTGTTTATGTGTGTAACAACAACCAATCCGGAATGACTTCATAGCTACATAACAAAGTGTGGCGCTTTTTAAACAAATATCCTGTGAGAGAGTTATCGTGGACTTATTGAAACGCCACCTTGCTCATCGAAAGCTTTCTACAAAATTTATGAATATCTTATAAATTCAATACTTCAATATAAATTATGTATTTAAAAGGCCAGAGCCTTCTGCGCATGTGTGTATCCCTAAAAAGTGGCTATACATTTCAGAACTTTGTCAAAACTTATGAACTTTGCCAAACTCTCCGCCTCGTGCAATGTGGCAAGCAATTTATTCCAATGATCTATTCAGCCTTCTGTTACCCTCCAAAATTTTGCATTTGTGTCTCCCTCCTCCGGTTCTTCTCTTTTCTACCTCCCTCGTTCATTTTATTGATTCTTTTCAGGACCTTATATTCCTCAATCAGTCCCCCCACCCCCTAAGATGTACAGTTGTCAAAGTTTTGCAGCTCGCATCTCCTCCATATAGATATCGATTAGCAAATCTGGTTACCTTTCTCTGAATCCTCTTCAGACATTCTGTCAGCTGTGATCTCCAGTTCTGAACACAACATTCTAAATGAGGTCTCACCATGTGCCTTTGTAGCCGCTTATTTACACTGCAAGGAAATTTTACGCCTGACTGAAGCGTAAGTCTTTTTAGTCTTACACCACCTTTAACTCCACCACTCTAGCTTATAACTACCTTTGGGATTTCGATGTCCAGGCGCATTTAGAAGCATTAAACTTCAGTTGCCATTTTTCGGACCATTTGCCTAAAACCGATCTGTCATTTTAAACACAATGGTCTGGTTCATGTCAGTAACCGCTATTCCTACATTTAAATCATCATCATCAGACTTTGACAACTTCCCCTGCACTCCATCATTCAATATCAATAAGGAAGATGAGAAACAGAAGTTGCTCTAACGTTGATCCCTGAGGGAGTTCACTTCCCACAATCGTTCACCCTAAACCCTAAGGTATGCCGATTTATGGCTACTGGCTATCTCTTATCTTTTAGCCAACCCTTGATCCAACGAAGGATCTTGCCATTAATTCCAATTTGCTCAGTTTATATAACCACCTTTGCAATTTAACAATGAAGCAAATTCAAAATTGTCGAGTTGCAAGATTACCTCCATTGCATGGGGCACCAATTAAATGAACACAAGACGGCACAAATGGTTTTCACCAACAAGATAATAAAGAACCACATATCAACATGTGTGAATGGCAGCGAGGTCAAAAAGTTCAGACACACGTTGATCTTGGTCTGAAATGGGACGAAAACCTGAACCGCATTTTGGACATGTAAAGAAGAAAACTTATGCAGCACTATGGACCTCCAGACAGGAGCTAGTAGATATTAGGAACCTAGACATTATTAAGCAATACATTTTAAAATGCGTCATCCCTATCCCTCTATACACATTCCAGATTTGGTCTTCTGCTCCGGCCACTACCATCAAAGGCTTTCTCCTGGTTTAGAGTACTGGATGCTGAGATAGTTAAACAGGATAAGTACGCAGCCATGCGTGATATCCAAGTTGGAATATAATATAGCCCTTGAGATGGTAAATGTCACAAATAACCGGCACAAAGAGCATTCTCACGCTTGCGAAACTGCTGACCGGGACACTCGACTCATCAAAAGCTAAGTACCAACTGATTCGGCCCCTCATGACGCAAAGGTGGGAGAAGCTGGGAAGTCTTCAGTGATTGTTTCCTTCTAACACCATTAAGATGTACAACGATCTCCAAGTCAATTCAGAAAGGCTTTGCACAGAGAGGATGTACAGTACGGAAGTGTTTCAGAACTTTTTTTCCACTCATAAATGCTGCGAGCAATTGAAGCCCACAGATAGAAACAGAATGAAGAAAATGAAGAGTGAACTAAAGTCAGGAAGTCAAACTGAATAGTAAAATCAAACTCATCATACATACTGTTATAGTTTCGCACTGGCATTCCTGTTATGTTTTTTCTTTTTTTTTTGTTATCTCGCTGTAAATATTCGTGTAGATATGAATATTCTTAAATGTTCTTTAATTTCTATTAAATTACAAATTATGCTTGGAATGTAAAATAAGACAATGTATAATATAATAAGACAATGTATAATATGGATACTATAACAAGACAATGATGTGTATAAATTATACGTGGATAATTATATACATAACTTATATTTCCATATCTGTATGTACACTCCGTGGTCAATAGCCTTAAGTGGGTGTCTTTTTTTTTTTTTTCTTTTTTTTTATGAAAACCCCAAACATGAGAGATACTAAAACTTATAGTACTTATTACTGTGCTTGGGTTGCAGGTTGAAAAAATAAAGAAGATTTGTCGACATTAGACTTCAACTTCTGTAGATTGTAATTTTCAGGAAATACGTATGAAGGAAGGTTGTTCCAGAAAACGGCAGTTGAATGAATAAACGAGGAAGATGAAGAGTTGGTTCTGTGGGTTTGAAGTTGGACAGTAAATGGATGTTGGCTGGTGGCGGCACGTGTTCGGACTGTTTTGAAAGAAAGAGAGAGAGAGAGCGGGAATTACAGAAGCCAATTCAGAAGAACAGTGCCCATGGAAGTATCTGTAGAAGAGGCATGCAGCAGAAATAGTACATCAATGAGACAGCGAGTGGAGAGACTCTTTTAGAGATGAATCATTAATTAACCTAACTGCCCTCTTCTGAATGGAATCAAGAAGCCCGAGAGACGTTTTGGGGGCACCGCCCCAGATGTGGGAAAAATATTTCATGGTAGGGCAGATTTGCGATTTGTAGAGTGAGCAGCTGTTTGGAAGAAAAGTAACGCCGAGAGCGAAGAGAAAACCAAGTTTTTTAGATGCAGAGGAAGCAACATTTGTAATGTGCTTGAGAGATTAGAAGTCAAGGTAATTAATCCCCAAAAGATGTATATCATTTTGCCTAACTGCCCCAAAAGAGATATATCATTTTGTCTAGAAATCGGAGTGCCTCCAAAAATAAGAATAGGGACAGAAGAATCCTTTATAAGACAAGACTGAGTTTAAGAACGACTGAAATCAACTAAGTTGTGTTTGTCCCATTGGAGAATTACCTGGAGATAAATAAATAAATCTTTATTGTGAAGTAAAGTTACACCACAATAACCCATCACGGCAACGAGCGCCAGGGGTTCACATATAGCAGTTAGAGAAAAGATAAGTACGGCGTACAAATACAAAAGGCTACAAAATGCAGCGAACACATACAAAAGGTTACAAAATACCGGTCACAAATGCATAGAAATACAAATACAGCATAAAAACACAGAGCTAGACACAAATACAGAAAACAAGCCGTAGCCTAGTGGTCAGGCGGGAGGGTGCATAAGTACACTTGCCTTCAGTGACCGGGGTTCAAGCCCCGGTCACTGAAGGCAAGTGTTCGTATTCAGCAATCAGTGCCTTGAGTGACCGGGGTTCAAGCCCCGGTCACTCAAGGCACTGATTGCTGAATACGGTGCTGTTTCTTGTATTCTGTCTATCTTGTGAACTCCTCTGACCGTTTGGTCGTCCCGGAGTATAAAACAGAAAATTTTAAATTTTATTAAATACAACTTGCCAATATATCAGGGTTCAAGGGCTTTGATAAAGTTGTGTCTGTCCTTTTTTGTTACTTATTATGCTGTCGATGTCGGCGTCCACACGGTTGAGGGCAGCATTTAAGGAACTGGTAGTAGATTTTCGAGAAGTTGAAGCTGATTGAGCAGGACAAGGTTTCTCAAATTGGAAAGTGGAATGCAATGTGCTATCATCGGCAGAACTATGGATAAGATTTCCAGTCAATGGAAGAAGGTCATTAATATACAAGAAGAAAAGAGTGGGGGAAAGAACTGAACCTTGAGGGACACGAGCATTCGTGGAGAAGTTAGAAGACAGAGCCACCTACCATCACCCTCAGTGAGCGATCAGAGAGAAAACTGGATAACCAATTACAAAAAAACATTTGGCAGACCATAAGATGGAAACTTGTTTAGAAAACCTTTATGCCAAACACGATCGAAAGCCTTTGAGATGTCAAGAGCAACTGCTTGTGTTTCACCGAACTTTTCGACACTGACGGAATCCATACTGGCGATCGTTGATCAGACGGAAGATTTCTAGGTAGTTTAAGAGTTGGCGGTTAATTGATTTCTCCATTACTTCAGAAAGAGTAGAAGTAAATGCAATGGGACGATCATTGGATAGGAGGGATTTGTTACCCCTTTTCAGGAACTGGCTGGATATCAGCAAATTTCCAAGCAGAAGGAAAAACATCTTTGGAATAAGAAAGTGAAAAAAGGCGGCAATGAACAGGAGTAAGTGACGGAATACCACAGGAGGCATTGAACGGAGCGTGTTGGGAATGGTGGGAGGTGTTTTACCAAGATCATTAATACATGAGTTTGAAGAAAAATGGGATGCTAGAAGGTCAGCTTTATCCTTGGCTGAAGTGACAACAGAACCATCTGGTTTTGACAGAGGTGGGAGCAGAGATGGGCAAAAGTTGCGGCCAATTAGCTTTGGCAAGAGACCAGAATGTTCAGGTACCATTAGGGCAAAAAGCAAGTTTTCTACTCTTAGCCTGTTCAAAATTTAGTTTGGACTGATTAATAACTGCTTTACAATTGTTGCGAGCTTTGGTGTAAGCAGAAAATGAAACTGAAGAATTAGAAACAAGCCAATTACGTTCTTCTCTTGAACAGCCTTAGCACATTTATTGGAAAACCAAGGTTTAGATAAAGGAAGAGATTTTAAAGTGGAGTGTGTGGGATAAAGGATTCCATTCCTGCAAGAATAATTTCACTGACACGATCTGAGCATACATTGACCACAGAAGTTTTGAAACAGTAATCCGACCAAGGAAAAGAAGAAAATAAATCTCACAGGTCATCCCATTTTGCATTCTTGTAATGCCAAACAACACGAGGTTGGGAACAGCCATGAGATAAAGGCTCTATTGGAGAAGAGACAATCACCAAGTTGTGATCTGAGGTGTGCCTAAAGAACCACTCACTTCGACCGTGTACTTTGAAGGGTTGTTTGTGAGAAAAAGATCAAGCGTGTTGGCTGTATCGTAAGGATTGTCCAGTATTCTTGTAGTTAAATGAACAATCTGTGCAAGGTAATTAGTAATTGCAAAAGCCTCAGCATCTCGATCAGCTGGGTCGGTGTGACCAGAAAACGGAAGTCAACTGGAGTTCTGAACATTAAAATCACCAAGGGAAATTACCTCACTGTTAGAAAAGTTGGACTGGAGAAAACCAAGTTACAAAAAGAGGAAGTCAAAGAGCTCCAAATGATTAGTGGAGTTGGAAGAACGGTAGACACAATGAGGTAGAGAGATTTTAAGCCAGAGAAGATCGAAAAGAGGAGATTCCAAATTACCAAATCTCTGACAGGGAATATCGGAACGGACATATGCAGAAGTACCACATTTGAAGCGAAAGGAATCATACAGCGAATAATTTGGGCAACTGAGATGAGCAGTAGTTGAATCAACCGATAACTGCGATTCTGTCAGAAAAAGTACATGGGGTTTGGCAGACTGCAAGTGGAAATGGACATCATTGTGATTAGAATTGAGACCACGTATATTTGTAAAATGAACTAGGGAGTGTTTATGAGGTTTAGATCTTTTCGCAGATAAGCTTGCTCTATTAGTTTGACAATTCATGGTGTATTCAATAGTAAGAAAAAGTGGGTGGGACATGCTGTATGAAGTAATGAAATTTTTGGATATGGCGTACACGTGGTAGGTATATACCCAGATCCTTGACATAACGTGGCCTCGACAATGCTCCCCGCATTCACACTACTCGGACTCCCTCCAGTCACTATCTGGCAGAGTAGAGGTAGCAAGATTATACACTAGCTGATCCGGAAGCCTCCTAGAGAGTTACTAATAGGTTCGGTCCGGTGTACTAAGTAGCGGCCGGCCTGCGAACACCGTTTTAGAGCTGTACCCTCGAAATGTAAGGAACATTGGATCTCGCCATGATGTTCATCATAACCTCAAAAGTTATCAGTCATACTGCATGGAAGAGATGGGGAACGGTTGACCGGAACTTAGCTCTGGAGATTAGACACGGGTTCCACCACTTCAAGCCTCCAATAAGCAAAGTGGTGGTATTGCACCAGTTGATGAGAGTCATCTACCATCTAGTATTACCTGGTAACACAGAGGGGCGGCATTCCTCCATGTGGTGTGGGCGCCACACCCTCGACCCCTGCTACGTTGGTTCACACCTGGGTGGTCACCCATAGTGTTCTTGTGCATGGAGTTTATACCCAGGATTACTAACAGTCCCACCATCGTGAAGGTGCAAGCAGAAGATGTGGCTGTCACAGACCGTCCGGACGTCGCCGAAATTGGGTCCACTTGACTTGAATGTCACCGAATATCAGTTCCATCAGCGTTTTAGACTCCCAGGTAGCAAGTACAGCTTGTCTGGCCTATATGAGAGAATGTCTGTGACAACCTCAAGGACCAAGGTCTCTTAGGAGAAAAGAAAAATGATAATAATAAAAATAAAATACAGGGTGTACCAAAAGTCATTGCTTATTTTGGTGAAACAATGTGATTTTCAAATAAATTTCATTACGACAAGTATATTTATTCTTTTTCACATAAAACATAAGTATTTGTAATGTGTAAGCGAAGTTATTATAATTTTTATTAATTTTTTAATGTTTTCTTTACAAACCCAAACCCTGATGAAAATTCAAGATCGAATTTTTGTTGCAATATCCCGCATGAACGGAATGAAGTTTTGTGAAATTAGGGAAAGATTTTTAAGATTTCATAGTGTGGTCCATTAAACTGTTATTTTGGATTTGATTGACAAGTTCTGCACACATTGCTGCTCGACGTCGAAAGTCTTCATGCAAGTCATGCAACAGTTGGATGTGGTGAGGCTTTTTCATCAGTGTGGGACGCAAAATTCTGTGAAACCTGATGTCTTGGGTATGTTCAGTCTTCAAGATCCCTCCCTCCCTAACTGATAATTTTGGGTCCTCTTCGAACATTTCTCGAATTGATTCAATGCTTTCACGTGCTGTCCTTGAGCGTCCACATCTCTCCTCGTCACGCACAGGCCGAGTTCTTTTAAACTTGTTGTTGTTGTTATTTGGTTTTTAGGAGCATTAGCAACTAAGGCCATTGCTCAGGGAATATTCGGTGGTCATTCCCTAACCTTTCCACATCCTCCGTATTTGGTGGTGACGGGCTCGAACCCCGGTCTAATCAAGCATCACCATCCTACCTACACCGGGTGGAAAAGAACTGAGTTCGAGTCCCGTCGATGACGTGAAGGATTTTTATGGGCCTTTTTCACAACATGGCTGAGTTAATCGATCTCGGACGAAGGTAGCATGGTTTTTGCTCCCAGAAACTGGATTTTTTTCTCCAGAAAACAGAAAATCGATCCCAGAACAAATGCAATTTACGGACAATATATAAACGAAGCCATATGGACTTAGTCACTGATGCCCATAAAACCCTACTACTACATTACTGCCGACCGGGTTAGCCGAATGGGTAAAGTACCTGCCCGGCAACCCAAAGGTCGCGGGTTCGATTCCCGCCTCGGGCTTGGATCAAAGTACTGCAAAAACCTTGGGAGGTGCAATATGGCCACAGAAGCCGATGCGCCAACAACTACCAAATGAAAAAAAAAAAAAAAAAAAAAAACTACATTACTCTTCTCTGAAATTGTACAGCCTTTTCTCTAAACTAATTCGCCTGAAGCCAGGTAGTCACTGTAAATGAGAGCGATACATCTGCAGCTGGTTTAAATTCAAGTGAAGTCACAAAATATTGTAATATTCTTGTAGCCTCTATCATGTAGACTCCCTAACCCTATGTGGGGGTTCCGAAGTACAAACAGCAATTTATTTATTTATTCTTAAGAGATGATACCATTTGTTGCTTGCATATCCACGTCTCGCAAAATTATTCAATAGTACAGTATTATTTTTTAAGTATTGGCACGATGCAAAAAAACAAAGCTACAACACCACGCACAAAAGAAAAAAAAAAAAAAAAAAACTTCGTTTACCCATTCCTTGTAATAATTTGTCGAAACCAATTTTAAATTTATTCAAATTATCTAGTCCTAAATATTTAAGAGGTCCTAAAACTGAGGACACGAAACCTCCATGTTCAAAAGTAACTGCATTGTTCTGAGAGCCCCATGGCCTTGGGGACTCGAGCAGTTGCACCTCAGTAAACCCAGCTTTTGTTCATAATACCGAATGAGTTTATTCCAACAATGAATCAATTACTCTGACTTGAATGCAAATTTTCTCACATAAATTCTGCAATTATCCTTTTCCAATTTAAATTCTTTTCCCCTTATGTGTTTTCTGAGAAATAATAAAGATGCCATCAGTATTTAGGTCACTTAACCCTCTAAACCTTTTAATATACTTCAATTAGGTCACCTCACAGAAGCCTAGTTTCTCGAGACTGCAATTTACAGAACCCCAGCCTTGGTAAGAACACCCTTTTGTGTCCCCCAACTAATCGTGTTGGGAGGCATAAAAATGCCCGTTTTCAACAGATCTATGTCCTTTCTAAAATGAGGTTTCAAAACCTGTATGCAGTATTCGAGACGTAAGCTAACAATCACCTTATATAATGGGATAACCACCTCTTTGTCCCTGCTGTATATTAGTAGAATCCCATTAGCTCTTTAAAAGAACTATTTGCACTACTCGGTCTATACAAATATCGAACTGTACAGTTACCCCTAGGCGTTTTTCCTATCAACTAACTTTAGTTAGGCGCTACTCAAATTCAAGTTAGTTGTTGAAAGCAGTGAATTTATAAGGGTTGTTCAAAAAGTAGTGGGACCACGACTGTTACAAAAAATTACACCGGTGTGCAAAATTTATTTAAGGACCAGTCAGGTTTTCACCTGTAGCTTCTCATAGGAGTGGCCTGGATATGGGAAAAGCATACCAAAGGAACCTCGTGAGGTACAGGAATGATGAAGGAAACAACACCGACACAACAATAGAAACAAAACGGTACAGAGGCACTTTATTCAAAAATGGCAACATAGCACTGACTGCCATGATACAGATGCGTCACTGCCAAAGATGGAACAAAGGGAAGAGGTGATCCTCAGTAAGAGATATGGCCAACCCTAATGTCGATGCAGGCTTTGCACCGCCTGTCCATACTTAGAACAATGTTGTTGATAAGTTCTTGCGTTAACATCGTACATTCCTCTGTCAGCGCCTTTTTCAGCTGGTGAACATTTTCTGGTGGGTGTGGACGTGCCGCTAGGCGTCTCCCCTGAGCGTCCCATATGCGTTCGATGGGATTTAGATCGATGGAACGGGCAGGCCAATCCATACGAACAATGTCTTCACTTTCCAAAAGCATATCAACAGCTGCAGTGCGATGGGGTGTGGCGTTATCATCCATAAACACGAACTCTAGGCCAATGGCACCTCAGAACAGATGCACATGGGGAATGATTACCGCAGTATAGTAGCGTGCACCGGTTGCAGTGCCGCCTTCCAGTATCTAGAGTTGTGGATGTCCATCCAAGATAACGCCTCCCCAGACGAGAACACCTCTACCGCCATATCGATCCCTTTCAGTGATATTTGCGGGGTGATACTGTGTGAAAACCTCTCGCCAGATTAGCCGACGTCCAGAATCGCTGATGAGACTGAATCTATTCTCATCAGTAAAGAGTGCCTTAAGTAAAGATTTTGTTGTTGTAACCTTTTGAAATAGCGTTGGTCCTTAAGTTTTGCACACCAGTATATAAATTTAAGAAATCTAACTTCATTTATATATCCGAAGGATACATTGCCCCAAAGTAATTTCTGGCGTCTCGCACAATTCTATCCCAATCATGCAGAAGGAGCCGGATAATCATGAGCAGACTAGTTTTTGTTGAAAGGTGGTGGGAGAACGATCGCAATACCTTGTGCTGTCCGAAAGCGTAACTTCTGCGAGGCTCCATCTGGTGAAAGGAATCAGTCACAAGGACTAAATTTCAGAGAACGGGGATGAGAGTATATAGAGAACCTCCCATTCCCAATGCTGCAGTAACACCATGCATTATGTTGAAATTTCTTATCCATGTTGAAACAAGTTTACCCACCTATCCATAATACGACGCATTAATGCATTATGCCAGCGTGCTTCTTGCAAAACATAGAAATATTCCTTTCTGTTTCTCTAGGGCGATTTCAATTTTTATCCAAGTACGCAGATCCAGCTTCGTAAACATAGCTCGCAACACCTACAACACGCACTTACACTTTTCTGTCCGGCGAAACAGACTCTCCATTTAGGTACACTTATGAAAGTGCTGCTGTTGCTGTACAATTCTTTTGTCCTATTTTATAGGTAGCTTAACCCACGTGATTACAGCTCACTAAAGCGTCTACACGGCAGTGTTGCCGCAGCTTTTTTGAAAACACCAAAAGTATATTAAACTCTAACAAGGAACTAAACGATTTTGTGATAACAGAGAGGAAAGTGAAAGAGAAAATGCTGAAACACAAAACAGGCGCCTGGGGTGGATTGGTCTTGCTCTCTGCACCCAGTCACAATTGCAATGATTGCCATACAGACTGCAGGATTTCAATTAATTCAGCACCCACACCATTCTTCAGATCTTGTCCCTAATGACTTTTATTTGTTCCTCAAGCTGAAGGATAATATCCAAGATATGCCTTCAACTCTGAGATGGTTGCAGCTGTGGGAGTATGGTTGAAGGATCAAGATAAAGATTTTTTTTTCCCCCCAACGGGATCAAAGCACTAGAGCACTAGTGGGAGGAGTGCATGTAGCCAGGGATAATGTCGAAAAATAAAAAGGGAATCATAATGGTACGGCTTTCCCATGTTAGAATATAAACTTTTTGAAACACCCTCATATAGTGCCATGTGAACTTACATAATATGGCCAAATTATGCCTATGTTGAAGTTCGCTCTATTGAAAATGATGCAAATGCACTGAATTTAATGCGTGACCTAAAAATGCGTTTTGAAAATGAAACGGTAGCAACAAAAGAGGTAAGCAAACCCTCAGCTATGTTTATAACAGCATCTTTGAATTCAGGGAGTTCCATATGGACTGGAGATGAGAAAATGTGTGGAGACCAAAGGATGGCATGAGTAATTGCGGGCCTGTTAACTTGCCTCCTGTCCCAAGGAAAATAGTGGAGTCACTGGTTAAAGAAGTAATGCAGGACCACCAAGATCTTCATGCAGATAGATCTATATGGAATGCAATTATATTGCAACATGGAGTTCTTAAAGGACAGTCTTGCGGATGGACAATATTCTAGATTCTGTGATGCAGTAACAAAGGCACTTCTTGCAAAAAATAATTTTGATATCTGAAACTAAATTTCAGAAAAGCTTTTGATACTGTTGTACATAAAAGACTGTTAAGGACAAAGGGATGGTTGAGTGGCAGAAGACACAAAATGGTTATTAATGAACACTGCTCTTCATGGATTAATGTTATTAGTGGAGTCGCCTGAGCGTCCCATATGCGTGTATGTAATGGGTGGTTGATGGCAGTAATAAAGGTAAGCTACTGCAATAAGATCTAGGAAAATTAGGCAGATAGGCTGAGAAATGGAAGTCGAAGTTTAACTTTTGACATATGCAAGGTACTGCATATGTGTAACAGTAATCCCAGATAAACGTACAAGCTGTGTGCAACACTCAGGGTAGTGGAAAATAAAAAATACCTGGGGGTTATTGTGCAGTTATATATGAAGACAGGCTTTCACCACAGCTCGTGGGATTTGTCATTGATACACAGGAATTTTGCTAGCAGGGATAAGGAGGTGATTATCCCATTGTATATGATAATGGTTAGGCCGCATCTTGAGTATTGTATACAGGTTTGGAGGCCTCATTTAAGGGAGGGTGAAGATCTGCTGGAACGGGTGCAGAGAAGGGCAACCAAATTGGTGAATGAAACAAAAAGATGTTCTTTTTGTTCAGTGCCTTTTAATTTCGGGAAAGGGAGCTGTGACAGTTTAAGATGTTACATCATCATCATCAGCCATTTTCAATCCACTGCAGGATGAAGGCCCCTCCAGCAACTTTCCAGTTCCTTCTGTTTTGAGCACTGGCCATCCATTTACTACCCAAAAACTCATGAATTTCATCTATCCATCTCCGCCTTTGTCCAGGTTTTCTTCTACCTCCTCTTGGGTCCCATTCTGTTATTTTCTTAGTCCATCTGTCATCATGTCTTCGAGCTATGTGTCCTGCCCAAGACCATTTTAGTTCTTTAGTTTTGATAAGAATGTCCTTTACTTGAGTTTGCTGCCTAATCCATGTGTTTCTCTTCTTATCTAACAGTCTGATTCCCAATATAATTCGTTCCATTCTTCGCTGTGTAGTTCTTAGCTTCTCTTCCATTCTTTTGGTGAGTGCCCAAGTTTCACTTCCATAAGTCATGGTGGGGAGTATACATTGATTCATTATTTTACGTTTCAGACAAACTGGGATATTGCTCTTCAGTATGTGACTATATTTACTGAATGCTATCCATCCAAAATTTATTCTTCTCTTGACTTCCAGCCATTTATCATTATTACAGCTAATAACTTGTCCCAGATAAGTGTATGACTCCACCTGTTCAATTACTGCTCCTTCAATCATTATTTCCCTTTCCGTGGCATACTTGTTCATCATTACTTTTGTTTTAGCCATATTCATCTTTAGTCCAAAATCCTTACTAACTGTGCATAACTGATTAAGATTTTCCTCTAATCCTTTGGGATCGTGGCTTATGACCACAATGTCATCTGCAAATCGTAAATGGTTTAGGTACTCTCCGTTCACATTGACTCCTTTCTGCGACCAGTCTAATCTTCTGAAAGCTTCCTCAAGGGCAGCAGCAAACAGCTTCGGAGATATTGTGTCTCCTTGTCGAACTCCTTTCTCGATTTTAAATTTGCTACTGTCTTTGTCTGGTCTAATAAAGGAGGTAGCACTCTCATATATTTTCTTCAAAATCATAATATATGGGGTATCTATGCCTTGTCTTTGCAGTGCCCGAAACATTGCCTTATGCTGTATGGAGTCAAATGCCTTTTCATAATCCACAAATGCCAGGCATAATGGTGTTTTATATTCATTTGCTTTCTCCATTAGCTGTGATATTACGTGAAGGTGATCCATAGTTGAGAATCCTGTCCTAAAGCCAGTTTGCTCTTTCGGTTGATTCTCATCAAGTATTCTTTCTAATCTGTTAGTAATGACCCTTGTGAACAACTTGGGTCATTACTAACAGGTCTATAATTTCCAACTTCTGATTTATCTCCTTTCTTATGCAGCAAAACTATGATTGCATTATTCCACTGCTTAGGCATCACACCTTTTCTAATGCACTTTGTGAAGAGCCTTGACAGTTTTTGTGTTATGTCTCTTCCTCCCAATTTTAACAACTCTACAGTAACTTCATCTTCCCCCGGGGCTTTCCGATTCTTCATTTTCTTCAATGCATGTTCTACCTCATCAGGAAGAATATCGGGTATGTCGTATGTGCTGCTACTTTGCAATCCATGTTCCCCACTGCTGGTATCATTTCCTCGCTCCTTGTATAATTCTCTATAGTAGTCTTCTGCTATTTGAATTATGCCTTCTCTGCTGTTTATAAGTACACCATCGCTATTCTTCAGATGTTACATAGCCTCTATCAACTAAGCAGGTAGCAGAAGGAGGTGGATACATTGGAATTATGGGATATTTTTAAAGCATAGTCACAAAAGCAATGAATGCATATATACTCGTACCATTAAGAAAATGTATTGAGGAGGACACCGAGAGAGATTAATACAGAGACGTTCAGTCAAACAGAGCAAAAAAAAAAAAAAAAAGAAAACGATGCACGGGAAATTACAGAGCGATGAAAAATAAAAGTAATGAAACTCATAGTAGCTACAAGTTGATCTGTAATAGTACCACGGTTTTCGCGTGTGAACCACGTGTATACCATGCGTTCTTTCGATGAACTGAACAGCTACTTCGCATCGACCTTTAGAGACCAAAGATCCTTCATAGTGCGTAGAGGATGACCAGTAGGAAATTAGTGGTACTGATATTACACAAGTTTATTAAAAAGAAAGAAAAAAACTTTTGAACCTAAAGGCAGGTAAGTAAGGCTCCCGGAGATTATAGCTTATATTCACTCATTTTGAGAGAGCGAGAGAGTGTACCTAATCATTAATTATGGGGGAATAACTGGACTCAAGACAGATTCCTTTGTATAGGAAAAGTGCCCATGTACTGTCAATACATAAAGGTGGCTGTAAGGGCGAAGTGGCTAACCACAGATTGAGCGGTCTGACTTTAGTAGTAGGGGAAAATCAGGGAGAAAATAATAGTGCAATACAGGAACATTTAGATAAAAACAGAATTCTGAAGGATGCACAATATGTTTTTTTTTTTTTTTTTGTAAATAATTTCAACACTCATTATTTGTATTTTAGAAAAGCTTATGACTCAGTACCACATGCGAAATTACTGTACAAACTAGTTGGAACGTGTTGGAATCAAAAGATAAGATCAAAATTAAGATTCTAATTTAATGACGTTAAGTATTTGGTTTATTTCGTCAGTAAATTCCCTTCCCGGTGGCAACATGCTTTTTTATTTATATCTGTCATTTGTAACTCTTCGTTCTTTAGGGAAATCCTAAGCAGTTAGTAAATGTTTGAGATGACTTTGCTTTCGAACTATGCGTTGGGGATCCCTTCTGTACTGTAATAAAACAATATCTTAGGCTGCCTGGTTTGTAGCAGCCGATGTTCATAACTCGGGGAACGCCTATATTTCTCCGACAAATCATATGTAAATTTTTCTGTCAAAGAAATCAAGGAATAGTTATGACAAGATAAAAAAGACTGGATCAAATCACATTTATTTCGAACGATAGAAACACGATGAAACAGTTCTATCCATTACACAAGTGGTTTTCAACCGGGGTGCCGCAATAACATTTCAGGGGTGCCACGTAATTTGGATTTAAGTTACTTAAACTTATTATTATTTTTTAATTTATATGTTTATTTCATTATAAAAAGGTGTACAGTATCTTTTTAATTTTGTGGTTATCTATAATTGATGTTTACTTAGTACCTCTATATATAAAGAATAAAATTATTATATATATATATATATAATTTGTATTATGAAATGTAATTTTTATAATTATATTATTGTAATAAATATCATATAACATATATATTTTTTAATATTATACGGATATATACAGAGAAAGAATCGGATCTAACAGGCAGAAAATTGAGTAGGGGTGCCGCAAAATAAAATTACTTAGGGATGCCGTTATTTAAAAAAAGGATGAAAACCACTGCATTACACTCTAGTTCCACCGATATTGTTATGCTTATAATATGCTGATTTACAATGCCATTTAGTCATTTGCGCAAACGCATCAATTGCTTAATATCGTACTTTTAAAATTAATTCATTAAATCATTCATTAATTAGCCCCCGATTATCATAAACCCGTTTCCTGGTTGAGACTTTTCGAATGATACATGATTTATATTTGTAGGTGCAAAACTCGAGGCTAATATCGTGAACAATCTTATTTCAATAACGATTATAAAGACTAATTTCTCGATTTTTATATTGGAAATCAAAAAGTATAATCGTTTGAAGACGCCAGCCTCTTATTCGCTATAAAATTTAACAATGTTCAAAATTGCTGTTTTGTAAATAAGCCCATAAAAATTATAGTTAATTGCTTTATATCAGTTAACTATAATTTTTCCCAAAGTGTGGGACGCGTCCCCCTGCGGTGCACTTAATTTTTTTTTTTGGCGGGGGGAGACGTGTTGTTTTTATGAAGCACTTTTTTTACCCAAGTATGTAAAAACCATCCCACTAACCCAGGTACGAAGCGTATTTTATCTTAAATATTCTTTTAGCGGAGAGCACCACGTCGCTAAATGAATATTTAAGTTAATTTCTGTTCTTGATACCCCACTCCACAGAGTGGTGACTGTAATAATGAGCAATTGGTGAAATAATGAGCACTTACACCTGCGTGGATTGCAATTAGCCTTTAATTTCTTAAAAAAAAAAAAAAAAAATACAGATTATTCTCAAACGTTTCGTAGTACAGGACGTACCACGAAACGTCTTTGCTTTTTATAATTTTTCTAACAAAAACAATGCTCTGGACTACGGTACACGAAGTTATCGTACGAATTTTTGTTTTAAAAGGGCTAAATCCACGTATTTTCCAAGTCGTCGCATTTAACCAAATATAATTTAGGTTAAATACGTTAACCTCACATCTAACTGTTGTTTTTTTTTTTTTTTCTTTTTTTTTTTTTGAGAAAAGCCCCCGAACGCAGTTCTCAAAAATTATATTACAATAATAATAGCAGTCAACCTCCTAACCGCATTTGAAAACAATCTTTTCCCAGTTTTACCCTTTGATATTTCTTCCCACAGACTTCTAATCAATAAAGAATAATCGTCCTCATGAAGTGCAGAGAAATTCAAGCGGAGAGAGCGCATTATCTCCAGCGCAAGATTCCATCGTGGATCAGTACAGGGATAGTTATATCTTATCAGCACGAAAGGTGGCGGAGGCGAAAGAAGATGGACAAGCCGTGGTCTCGTAAAGCAAGCATTAACGCTAACAATGGTTCAAGGCAAGTATTACTATCGGAAGTTTGTTTCATAGGTCACAACAGGCCACTATTGTACGATAGTGCTGTAGAAAGTGGTCGGCAGTTCTGATAAACACGTGCATTCTTCCAATGTTATTAAGCTGGGAAACGCGCGAACTTTCAGATTTCCTTCCATGATAGCGAACTCTACGGGTTTCAAGTCATAATCCGAAATATCAGGATGTCTAATTACACGTTCCGATTGCTGGGTGGTAATGAGGAACTCGGCAATCTGATAATTCGAAAGTAACTATACTCAGTCTCGATAATTAGCAGCAAAACATGTGAAACACTGAACTCAACCAACCATTATAACTTCCCACGAAAAGCTTTGGGTCAATCTTCCCTCTCATCTTCGTGTGTTGGATCGGATGTATACAATGCTATTATGTTATACGCGAAGAAAAAGAAAAGAAAAGACTGTATCAACTTTAGATTAAAACCTCAAAGTTATTCACACTTTAATTATACTCGTCATATGCTCTTATATAATCGATGTGCGAAGGATTTGTATCCAGCATAACACGCACATACTCGTGCATTTCTTCAGATTAATAAACGATTTCAATGAATTAAGATGACTACAGAGAGAGAGAGAGAGAGAGAGAGAGAGAGAGAGAGAGAGAGAGAGAGAGAGAGAGAGAGAGAGAGAATATATCTTTGGAGGAATGCAGCCAGATCGCAATCCAATAAAGGAGGCTCCAATTGTTGTTGACTGTGAGCTGCATTTAAAATTCAAAATATCTGGTATACCAACACAAGTAGATTATTAAAAAACTACAATTAATTACCATTGAAACGCTCTGTCTAAACCGTTTATTAAATCTTTTCTTAAAAAAAGAAATTAAAACTTTTTTAAAAGTTCATTCTCTCTTATCTCTCCAAGTCCTGACCCAGAAAGGATATTGGATTAGAAGACACTTTTTCACATTTTCCTGATCTTAAACCGCCATTCTTTCTACTGAAATCTACGTTTTCCTTCTGTGCAGGTCTGTTGCACATGCTTTTCCGTTCTGAAGAAAGTAAATAGCTTTATGGAAACAGTCAGGAAATGCTTGGGATCCCTGCTGTGCTGAAATAAAACAATATCTTAGGCTGCCTAGTTTAAAGAAGCCAATGTTCATAACTGAGGAAGGCCTCTATTTCTCCGACCTATCGACATAAATTTGATTACGCGAATCAGAAAAGCAAAAAATTCGGCGCGGTTGCACTTGTTGCCATATAGGATTGACATTACTTTAAAGAAAATTATTACTTTTCAAACAGATGGATAATCATTTCTTGTTTCAATAATGATCCTTATTGAGAAGGTAACATCCATTAATAAATTATAATCTTTCGGCTGCAGTGATAATTGTTAACAGAATTCATTATTTGCAACTAAATAAATCCACAAAATATTTCGCTCTCACCTTTGTGACAGCGATAACAATGAGGATATTCTTTATTTCACCGCAATAGTTTGTCTAGTTCTATCTTGAAGTCATTTAAGCTATCAACTTCCACAACAACAGATGGAAGTTTGTTCCAACAATCAACCACCCGTTGGCTAAAGGCAAACTTCCGCACATCTATCCTGCAACTGCCCTTCCTCAATTTGGATTTGTGCCCTCCTTATATGACTGGTTTGAGCAAGAGGAGGAATCCCATCCGCAATGAGCTTGCTCAATCCATTAAAATCCTTTAACACCTCAATCAGATCACCTCGCAGGTGCCTAGTCTCCAGACGCTGCAATTTGCAGAACTTAAGCCTTTCTTGGTAAGAGCACCTCTTTGTTCCCCTCACCAATCTCGTCGCCCTTCTCTGTACTCGTTTCAGCAGCTCTACATCCTTCTTAAAATGAGGCCTCCAGACCTGTATACAATACTCAAGGTGTGGCCTGACTATTGCCTTATACAAAGGGATAATCACCTTATTATTCCTGGCGTTTTTGAAACTCTGACCACTGGCAGTTCTTAATATCTAATCCCATCACTTCAATCATTTCGAAGAGACAATTTTCGTTAAAGTTTAAAAATATGAGATTTTAGAGGCGTAAGAAAAAAAAAAAAAACTCCACCTGGTTTCACGTATTTCAAAATAAAAGTAAACTTATTCACGTGACTTCTCGAGTTTGGTTTCTAATTCATAAAATTGCACGTCTCTGGTTAGACTCGCGTGAACAACATACGAGCATAAATTGATTGACGTTGTATAAGGTCTCAATGTGAATATGTCTTCTGCTAAAATGCAGAAGACATATTCTGCAGTTCGTCGGTTACAGAGCCAGTCTCAATTTTTTTTAATTAATTACCACATGGTGGATTTACTTTATAACTCGTGTGTCTTGAAATATAGTCTATATTCCTGCCTAACTTCAGCAAACGAACTTCGTTTCAAATACTGATCCATGATAAAGCATCTCTCTTGTAGGTTACGCCAGCGCTTACTCGAAAAGTGAATGGCGTTAATGCGCAAGTGACTTCGCATGCTCACGACATGTATTAAAATCTATCGTTAAGCTTCCGATCTACAAGTCAACCGAATTATATGTTATTCCCTCACGCATCTAAAGTTATGGAACACATCAAAGCCCTGCAACTCAATTGCCAAAGATCAATATCAGTAATGAACGGACTCTCTAAAATTGCTACAGAAGAGAAACTAACAATACTAGGGTTACAAGAACCCTATACATACAAAGGAAAGGTAAAAGGATTGCCCTTTGGATCCCAAATGGTGACATCAAACCCAGAAACTACTGGTACAGGAGGAAATGCAAGAACCTGGGTCTGGGCGGCCATTACTATCCTAGACCCACAAATAACAGTCACCAAGATAAACAAACTATGCACAGAATACGCAGCATGTGCATGTCTCGAAGGCTCATTTGGCCGCATTTATGTGGCTTCAGTATACATGAGATGTAGCCAAAACACGCAGTCAATTGACCCCTTCCTCAACTATTTAGAACACCTCCTACTCACACTCTCACAATCAGCAATACTAATAATGACAGACTCCAATGCAGCATCTACCCTGTGGAACAGCCCCACAACAAACCTCAAAGGAGAACTCCTAGAGGAATTTATCCATGCAAACAGCATAAAGGTACACAATACAAAAGGTCATCCACCAACATTTGTTAGTGCACATGGACAATCTTATATTGATGTCACCATGACAAACAGGTTCTTTACATATAATCTAACAAACTGGACAGTACATCCATCATGGACAACCAGTGATCACAACCCCATTACCTTCACGATAGCCACATTGCCTACAACACCAACCTTCCGCAGGAACTACGACACCCCAAGGTACAAAACTAAAAACGCAAACTGGGAACACTTTGACAGGAATCTAATAGATCTTACCAGGGAGCAACTGGAACAACAAAATGGGGATGTGAACAAGCTCCAGCAGAATATCACAGATACTATTAAAGAGGCGGCTAACAAAACCTTCCCACTCAAACAAAGGAAGCCCAGAACAGTCCCCTGGTGGACCCCAGCACTTGCAACACTAAGGAGGGAACTAAGAAAGGCTAGGAAGGAATTCCAAAAGGCAAAAAGAAACAACCACAATCAAGCGGAACTGGCCACTCTATATGAAACGTACAAAACAGCTAGGAACAATTATTTCAATAACATTCAAAAGGAGAAAAAACTAGCATGGGACAGACTAATTCAAAGAACACTGGGAAAAGATCCTTGGGGCTTACCGTACAAACTACTTATCAATAAGCTACATCCAACAACCCCATTAGCATCAATAGTAAAGCCTGACACAACGGAAACACTCTCCTGGAGTGCAACTATGGACACCATATTAGATGAAATTATATACCAAGATATAACTGTACCAGAAAACCTGGAACAGACAAACATTAGGATTCAGCACCTGACATATACTGCAGTGGCAGAAGAGGCACCGTTTACAGAACAGGAAATAGAAGCTGCGATCACATCTTTAAAGGATGGTAAAAGCCCTGGAATAGACCTGATTGAGGTCTCCATAATAAAAAGGGTATGGAAAACCTGCCCAGATATGCTGAGAAACCTTTATAACTCCTGTCTTGTAGCTGGCACCTTCCCTACAGCTTGGAAAACAGCCAACCTGAAAATTATATTAAAGTCCCCAGAAAAACCGACAAACCAGGCCACGTCATATCGACCAATAGCACTGTTACCCTTCCTTGGGAAAGTGCTGGAAAAACTCCTGGCCCAAAGACTCAGAAACTACTATAACTCAAAGGCACTAAATTCAAACGGGCAACTAGGCTTCACTCCACACAAGTGCACCACAGATGCAATTAACCTTATGCTAACAACAATTAAAAATTATAACCACAAATATGTCCTCGGCCTCTTCGTGGACTTCAAAGGGGCATTCGATACACTATGGTGGCCGAGTGCCCTTGCGAGGTTCCGAGAGGCTGGGGTATCAGCTCCAATCTACAAGCTTATGGACAGTTACTTTCAAGACCGGCGCGCAGTAGTCTCCTCGGACTGTTGCTCAGTTATGCGAAAGATAACAAGAGGATGCCCGCAGGGTTCAGTCCTGGGACCCCTGTGCTGGATTATGGTGCTGGACGGGTGGCTAAATCTACCACATGGAGAGATTATACCCATCGCATACGCGGACGATCTCGCCCTGGTAATCCCAGGAAACTCACGCAAGGAACTCGAGGATAAAACACAATCCTGCAGGAACTTTACACATGGAGCAATACTCATAAGTTGATAATATCAATACCAAAGACCAAGCAAATCCTTCTCAAAGGCTACCTCGACCTCAATAGACCACCAAATATTAAATTAGAAGGTCAAAGAATTGAACTAGTGCGTCAGCATAAATACCTGGGCATCTGGATAGATGACAAGCTATCCGTTCTGCCACACATCAGGCATATCGTCAAATCAATCAGGAAAATAGCAGGATGGCTCATTAACATCACAAAAGCCATATGGGGAATTAAATCCTCCACACTAAGCCTATACTACTCCTGCTTGTACATTCCCATTGTCTGCTATGGAGCCGGGGCCTGGGGTTACAGAGCACTGAACTCGGCTTGCAAAAAATACTTATTGCAGTCACAAAGAGTCTTTCTCCTGGCAACCTGCAGAGCATGCAGGACAATTTCTACTGAGGCCCTCCAGGTACTGTGCGGGAGACCACCCGTATACTTTGATGTAATCTACCACTACCTACCTGGCACACAACCAACGGCTAGGCATACAGGCTACGCTGGGAGGAATTGCCAACGACACCAACCAAAGTATAAAAGAAAACAAAGCAAGAATTTATAGGGACATAGGCACAAAATGGCAGGATATCTGGCAAACAACAACTAAGGGAAGAGACACCTTCACCTTCTTCCCACAAATATATCTGCGAGACAAATCCAGGAACTGGTGGACACCAAGCATGCATACTACTTTTCTAATCACAGGACATGGCAGTCTCAACTCCAAACTCCACAAATTAGGCCTAACTCTCTCCCCCCTTTGTCAATGCGGCGAAGAAGAAACAGTGAAACACCTCATACTTGACTGTTATCTCTACACAGATCTGAGACATCCCCTGCTATTGGGGACTAACGTAACTAACGCTGGAGAATTCCCACAACTGATAGCTGGGGCAGAATCGCTCAAACTTCTTTCAGCTTTTGCAGGAAAATTATTCAGGCGAAGGGCGGCCCTCCAGCAGGAAGCACAGAGAGACAGTAGGTAAATGGGAAAATGAAAAGAAGGAATGAAGTGGAAGGGACTCAACAGAACAAGAAAATAGGAAGTAACGCAGAACGGAAGCACAATTATACTGAACTGAATAAGAAGCAAAAGTAAGGACTCAAGAACAAGACATCCCACAGCTTAGGAGCAGCGGAGCACACATAACTGTGATGTAGCTTCCTTGAAATAAGTGACTAACACTGAACATGCCCTAAAGAACTGGGTCGATGTCATAGGCCACATAGTGTCTTCAGTATGTGCGTTTTTTTTTTTTTTTTTTTTTTTATTTATTAGTGAGGACCCTACCTTCATAGGACAGGACCGAGATCTACGAGAAGCTGAGCAATCGAGAATTTCACTTGGTTATAGCCCTACAGGACTGGGTCGAAGCCACTGGCAATAATCATGTTTCCCGTTAACTACCCTGCCACACTGGCTTGTCCGTCCTTCTACTCGCAAAACACACAATGAACTCATCTCCACACACTCTAGGACAGGATTGAGCCCTGCAAGAATGTGTGTCTTGAATGCGGTGCTTCCCCTCAAGATGAAATTAAACCCTGTAGGACGAGCAAAGATAACTGTGAACTGTATAGCTATGATAATTATAAGATATTCTTAACTACCTTAGAACTGTTAAGTTGCTTTTGCGGTAGCGCTGTGGTTAAGGACACTGGTTGTGTCTTCGGCCGTAGTGTTGTTGCGACAGTGGCTGTTTTGCCAAGTATTTATATTGTCAACTGTAAAATTGTAGTAATTACTAACTTAGAAGTGTTCACTTTTGTTCAGGTTTGCTGTGGCTCCGGGGGTGCCGCGGTTGTGGTGCACTGGTTTGTGTCTGTCGCCGCGGCTCCGTCGTGGCTGCCGCAGGTGCATGGAATTGATTGTTACGCCGTGCCCTCTTCTGGCAGGATGGGCCCCTACAAGGGCCAATATTTGGTATAGATCATTGGACAACCTAAACATTGAACATGCTAAACTCACTAGAAACACCCACTACTTTACTGCTCCCCTTAACTAAATCTAAATTCATCCACACGCTATGTTTTAATCTCCTGACGAAACTTAACTTATTTTAAATTATTACCATATTGTATGTAAAACACACTAGAAACATTCACTCCATTAATTGATCCCCACTCAACTAAACCAACTCTATCCACACTTGATGATTTACTCTTTTATTGCTATATTTATCTCTATTTTAATATTATTGTATAAACATATAGAGGTTCAAGAACCTCCTTTTGTGATAACCAGACTCCCTGGAGCGCCTCCACGTGGCTAGGGACGGGAGTCAGGACGCAAGATATATCTGTTCTTTCCTCCTGGCTGCAAAGTCTCCAGGTGCCGGCATACAACACTCAACAAAACAAACACTCAAACAAAAACCTCCCCATACACACACTCGCCGGCTTAAAAAAACCTACAAGAATCATTGCGGCAATAGGGGAAACCCTGGAGGCTGCAGTAAACAAAAATACTTTGAATATTTTGTTATTCCCTCAAGTATACCGGAGATATAAGCAATCTATGGATTCGGCGGCTAGGAAAACACCTTGCAGAAAAGTGCCTACCATTTTCACTTCATCAGCAAAGGTTTTCGGAGACGATCAACCGTGATGACGATATTTCGTTAGAAATTTTGATAAAATTAGTTTTTCCAGAGCCACAGTTTTGATAAATTTCCGTATATCGCTTCAGAAAATAATAAAATTCAGTCACATATTCCAGACAGGTTAAGGATCGAAGACTCAGACTCGTCATGACACCCATGAATGCAAGTACTAATTTTGAGAGTAGCTTCAAGGTTGTAACTATGAATATCGAATACAATAAGATTATTCTTTTTGCGCGTTGAACTATTAGTTGCCAATAAACGCTTTAGATTAACTTCTTAAAAACAAACACATTGCATTTACGTGAAACTTTGAAGTTTCGTGATCAAAAATAATCATGAGGTGCAGCTCCAGTTTGGGGAACCATTCATAAATGCTTGTTTTCCTTCTGCACTGAAGTCGTGATACAACTAAAAAAGTAACAATACAGCCATTTGGGTGTTTCTGAGAAAACCAACAACACTTCTCTTTTTTCCCTTTGTTCCGTTTCTCTTAACCCTAGAGAAATTATTTTCGTTGAGAGCTTTAAAGTATTTTCTTAACCCGCTTCGTATTCTTCTTCCAAATTCTCAAATTAAAACAAGAAAATACTCGAATTAAGAGAATAAGACCAATAAAGCGATATCATTGACGTAAGGAACTGCTCAGAAATCTAAACTGCCTTCCAAATTGCTGAACACATTTTTCATCACGCAGTTGTATTTTCTACACCTTCATTACCTCAAAAGTGACTGAGTCAGCCACATAACTTGCGTGAAGTTCAGAGGCCGATGTTTCATTTGTCCATCCACTTTCACTATTTGTAACTACCACAGCTTATATTTCTTCGTGAAACAGCAGCCGTGGCAGTTATAAGTGGTACCCCATGCAACTGAGAGGGGAGCCCCGAGTTTTTGAATTCTGCAGTCAACCCTAGTTGCCAGTTGCTCGTCTAAGACAAGTCTCAAAGTTCAACAACACAAAGAACTTTGAAAACTTGTCTTGGACAGGCAACTAGTATTTGCATGCCACCTCACTATACCTAAAGAAAAATCGCTAGCTGCCAAAGGCTAAGCAAAAGTTCACCGGAATCGCCCACCCAACAATGATTACGAATTACGCAGTTAGATGCGTTTTGCCGACGGCACTGTGTAGTTCAGTTATTTGCACCTCAACCCCTACCTCACAAATCATTAATTTCCTTGGATAGAAGACTGGATCCTCTGGTGGATCAACAGGATCCTGGGGCAACTATTTTTTTAGAAGCATACACTACTCCAATTTCGAATTGACGTCCGCAAAGGCTGTCCTGCTTTCGAACAGAATGCACGCACCAACCTTGACAGGAAACTTTTCAAGTCAGCACGAGCAGAGAAGAAACCTCAGATGTGGTCACGAGACCCTTGGGACAAAACCACAAGACAGACCCAAAAGTTCGCAAAGGATGTTGCCTCAACAACACTTTCGCCTTGCATTTTTAATAAGCTTCAGATAGACAGCAAACGATTTGTGAAGACCGGGCACAATCCTGCACCAAGCTTACCTGGAGACCTTCGCTAATAAATGACATCTCTACCGATGATCCTCTCCGCGTACCACAAGCTTCTCCAGTTTTTGGACTCTGTCTTCACCAGATAACAAGTTGCGTAACCTTTGTTGTCATAACAAGCCGGAAACTTTGAGGTTACCATACTGCGACAAGGACGCATTTGCGTACATTTGAACACTGCATGAATACTTTCTGATCATTGCACTTGAACTTTTTTTTTTCAATCAGCTGCTTTCTGCAACAACATTTCATTTCTGTTATTTTTTTTTTTTTTTTTTCAATCTCTGTTAATTTTTATACCTGCCGTATTAGGAACGAGCTGTAAACTTTCAATAAATTTTAAAATTTATTACTGTCACAAAATAATCTCCTCTCTAATTTAAATATCGCCAGAAAAAATTCACGGACGCAGAAATTAAAAAAAAAAACATTAACAAAAAAAATCGAGCCAACTAAACATTAACGGTACTATAAAAAGTCGTCAGATGAACGAAGTAAACAAAACAACCTTCCAGCAACATAGTATACAAACTAAAATTTTAATTTATATATTTTAAATAAATAATAAATAAATATTCATTTATTGCAAATACAGCAAGCCCATCACAGGACATGGCTAGGGGTAGGTAAAAATACACAGGAAATGACATAAAATAATCGAGTATATGTACATAGCAGATTTTATATAGATATTAACAATGACTAGGAATTTTAGTTATGAATTTTAAAAAAATTGTAGAACAGGACATTTGGCTTTCAGTTGCAATTACTGGGTTGGATTATTTTTCTTCATTTTATCGAGATCTGACTCCTGTAGGCTTCAGAGTTGATTAACCTGTTGCAATCAATGTTGTGATGATTTATGAGGCGAAGGGATGCATTGGGGAACATTCTGTCCATTTGTTTGGGCCTGGAGAGGTTGGATTTGAATCGCTGGTTTCTTGCATTTTCCCTGTTAGGGGCAGCTATTATGTTGGCTAGGTTTGGTGAATCGCATGCAGAAGTGATTAACTTTGCAAGACGCATGACTCCAGACTCGTTGATCATCTGCTGCAGAGTCTTTGTTTTTAGGTTTTTATAAAGCTGTTCCTGGATATTGTATGGGGAAAACGAAACTTACTATTGAGCCATCTAAGAACCCAATATTCTAGGGCAAGGAATTTGATATTTCTTGACGATTACTTGAGGAGCACCAGACCAGATTTCGGAAGCATAGGACAGAACGGGAAAGATGCATCTTTGAACATGCTTAATGACTGTTTTTCTGTCTTGAATCGCTGCTGTTTCTTGTTTGATTAACCATTTTGCTTTTTGAATTTTTTGAGCAACATATAAATAGTGGGCATTAAAGGAGAGATTTTTATCAAAAACAACTCCAAGGTTTTTGTGAGCATAAACATTTGGGATTGGGACATCTGCAATTTTTATTTCTATGTGGTTGTGTTGTTTCTGAGGGAATAAGTAATTTGAGTAGATTTGCTTGCATTTATATTCAGATTGAGATCTTTCAGGTACTTGATGATTTCACAAATCTGTGAATTCGCATCATTGATAACTTTGCGAATATTATCACTGGCTTTGGAGATTATAAATAATTTTAAATCATCGGCATATGCCAGTAGATTTGGATTTTCTTGTAGAAGTGGTTGAAGAGATGCTGAAAATATAGTACTGGAGAGAACGGCTCCTTGGGGAATGCCTGTTGAAGTTGTGACGAGAATATTGTCTGTCAGTACTAGTGGGGAAGATGAGAAGTCTGCGATTTAGGCTGTATTGAAGATAGGAGATAATCATTGTGTCAACGAGAAAATAATTTTTTTAGCATTTGAAAAGCTTTTTTGAGATTTATGTTGTCGAAAGCACCGTTGATGTCAAAACAAAATACATCGCATTGTGCCTTATCTTGAAACGCAGTTTGGATGCGTACAATGGTGTCAGCTAGGCTTGTTGTTGTGGAGCGCCCTCTAGGACCAAAATGCATATTGACGGGTGCATTAGTGAAGATTGCATGTTGAAGATATGGGAGCATGATTTTTTCAATAATTTTAGTAATTATTGACGAAACAGCAATTGGTCGATGGCCGGGATGGTTATTTCTGCAAGGTTTTTTAGGAATCAGCGTAATCCTGAAAGTTTTCCACTGTCTTGGAAGGAATGGCTGGCAGATGCACCTGGAAATGATATGCACTAATGAATCAATAATATATATACGCTGGACAATCTAATAATAAAACCAGGGATGCTGTCAGGACCTTCACTACTATCAGGGCATATTTGGTTAACTGCACGCTGAACTGTATTCTTGTTTACAAGTTGGTTGATTAGCAGGGCTTGATCCGGAGACACTGTGCTGCTTTTGCTAATGAATTAACCCCTCATTTGCATAAGTGAAGCATCCTGGATGCGAATAAAAACATATATTATTATTTTCTTAATCGAAGTAGCATCTCCACTCTATGCTATGCATCTGTCGTTATCCATCGTGACATAGTGGTTTCGCCACTTGTTTGGAGAGGTCAATGTGCGCGTCCCGTCATAGACTGGAGGAATTTCTAAAGGCATCTTCAATCAAGGATGCAGTTAGTCAATCTCAGGCGGAGAGAGTAGGTTGTCTGCTTGACTTATTCCGGAATTTTCAGCCCACACAACATGCAAATGGACCCTCGAATACACTTATACAGACGTTACAGCGCAATTTGGTCTAAGTAGCTGATGAGCCTAAAACCCAACGACATCTGTCGGTATCAAAAAAAATTGTCAGTAGAAGTCACCTGTACTCTCAGATAAAAAAAAAAATCGCGGGCGTCACACAAATATTAAACTTTCTTTGAACTTAAGTCAAAAAGATGTAAGATTGTTTCTCTATGTTTACTGACAAAGTGATGGCATACCTTTCACTGCGCTGAAATGACGTACTCAGAAAATGGTTAAACATTTAACCACTGTAATTAATTATTCTAAAATTAGAAGGTGGATTGGCTATTGCTCCAACGAATAGATACAACCATAAGTCCAGTCTTTCTAAGCATCCATTACTGAGTAAGTCATAATAAGCACACCCCTAATTTCAATAGTTAGCATTCGGAAATTTTCTTCCGGTATTAAAGTTATAATGACTTTTTTACATCCCAAAAATCGTCTACATCAACATTTTTAACCTTTCTCAATTCCATAGGCGTTCTTCTATTACCAGAATCACGACTTCCTCGTTTTTATACAAGCACCCACTCGGACCATTCATACCACTACTCATTCCTGAATATAACCAAACTGGATATAACTACATTACAGCCACAAGGCGATTTACTTCTGCGCAAGCTGAACAGCTAAGGCTTTCTCTAGTGTACGCAAATGATCACTCTCTTTCAAGGTAGCCCCCTCGATAGCGAGAATTACGAGAGATTCATCGTTCGCATCTCCAAAATGCTCATGAGAAAATAACAGAAATCCCTCTTCACTCGGTGCAGCAATTTCCCGTTCGGTTCCATCTCAGCTAAAAACAAGAAATAGGAGCAGTTTCTATGGAAACTGGCAGTAACGAGACAAGATAACATCGACAAATGCCGTAGTATTAACACGGCTTTTGACAACAATCTCCGTCGTGAAGTCACGTCTAAGTTATCGTTAGTCCCGCCACCCTCCTGAACGCCAGATACACTTGAGATAAGAGGCAATAGCGGCTGTACATCCACTCATGCCTGAACCTCCCCACCCCTCCGTGGCGTGTTTGTGGTGGTAATTCCCCTCATCTAGAGTATTTACCACATGTTAGCCTTGACTACTAACAACCAACTGGGTCAAAGTGCTAATCACAGACTATCTAAGAGTTCCTTTGTCATGATAATCATATAAATACTGGTCTAGGCCGCAGAAGACTACTTATACATGATCGTTTGACCATGGCTCTTATAATATCAGGGATGGTTACGAAGTGTTCCTCGCCCTCCAATCTACACAACTCGTTAGACGTATCCGCAGCCTTTGTTGACCAAAACTGACCAATCACGTTTCTCTGGAAATCGCCGTTATGCCATCAACATCCATGTGAATTACGACCCATAAAAGCTTCCGAGTGGAAAGATGCACAAGTAGCATTCAAACGCAAATGCATTTACTAGATGCTTTAAGAAAAATGGAATTATAATAAGGTCAGGCGAAAATAATGTTCTCTGGGAGGCATACAGACACGAACATAATACCGGTAAGTAGGACTAAACACAGAATGTACAGGGTATAGAATCTACACAATATACTATGGATTTAGTCAAGTTAGTTAAACGCTTAGCCCAGTTATCATTATCTTATCACAAAATACACAAATGATTTGATCATTTATAATGTCACAGAATCAGAATTTAAGTGGGTAACACAATATAAAAGTGCTTCCACGTTACTAACAATGTTTGTATTTTATTCATGTATCAATGATCAACGTCCAAACTACACTATTTGCTTCTTTAGCGATTATGCATAAGAGTGGAAATGGATGCGCTTTCATTCAAAAATAAAAGGACGGCAGGAATAAATGACACAATTCAAGGGAAAATAATTACCATCCCAAAGTACTTCCTACTCACTGGGAACATATAAGGAAAAGGAGGTTCACGAACTGTCATCTCATGGTCTGAGTGGAACAGAAGTTGGCTCAATCAATTGTCTGAACTCTGTAAAAACACCTTTGTTCATTCGAAGGCAGCTGACGTGTCCAGTGCATAAATTAGAAATATTAACAACTGAAACACTAATATTTAACAACAAAAATATCATTAAGTACAGTAAACTCCAGTAATAACATTCCTACGTATCGCAGTCTCCCACTTTTAAAGCTCTTTCTTCTAGATAGGGAGGTCGTAATCCCACTGTATTAGGCAATTGTAAGACTGCATTTCTGCATTTGGAACACTGTGCCCAAGTATAGAAACTTCATTGAAAAAAAAAAAAAAAAAAAAAACAGATGTTGGGCTTCTTGAAAGGGTCCAATGGCGGATAACTCGCATGGCAAGATCGGCAAAAGAGGGACTACAAGTCAAGACTCCGATTACGCGAAATAGAAAGCTTGACAACCAGGCACCTTAGGGGGGATCTGAATTGAGATTTATAAGTCTCAAAGAAATGTAAAAAGAATGAAGGCAACATTTTCACTGCAAAGAATTTCAGAACTGAGGTTCATAAATTCAAATTGCTGGGGAAGAGGTTAAGATCACAGGAAGTTTTCTTTTAGCCAGCGAGTTGTTTATTACTGAAACGTTGCCTACAGAAGTAGTTGAGGCTGACAGCTTGAAAAAATTCATAAGTGAACGGATAGTTTATTTGCATGAGGAAAAAAGCGCATAATTTATTTTTTATTTATTTATTTATTTTTTTTGGCCTGTGCAGCAAACGTTTGTGGCTTCCTCGCACTATAGGGCTAACTAATAAAAATACTAGTATTATGTCTAATACTAGTTCTAATACTAATACTAGTCTAATTCTAATACTAGTTCTAATACTAATACTAGTCTAATTCTAATACTAGTTCTATAATAAAGTACCATATACATTTATTATTAGCATTAGTAGTGGAAAATGATGCAAGAAAGCAAACTTATAAAAATATAAAAAACTACACACTTCACCCATTCATGTCCCAACCAAGAATCTGTCTAGTTCTTCCTTGAATTTATTCGAATCATCCTCTTCCGCAACAACAGATGGAAGTTTGTTCAACAATAAATCACTCGCTGGCTGAAGGCAAACTTCCGCACTTCCATCCTGCAACCATTCTTCATCAACTTGATTTTATGCCCCAACCCCTCAAGTGCGCAGTCTTAGCAACGGGAAGAATGCCATCAATATTTAGCTTACTTAATCCATTCAAGGCCTTAAACACCTCAATCAGATCTCCCCGCAGGTGCCTAGCCTCCAGACACTGCATTATAATTTAACTTTTGTCAATATTTAATGGTAGTATATATATATATATATATATATATATATATATATATATATATATATACAAAACAAATTAAAATATATACATAAAACTTATCTTTGTCTACCCACAATCTAGGTGACTTCATTCCCAAATTGATTTCCTAGGTGATTTCCCAAGTTCTTCCTTGAATTTAATTAAACTTCTTTATTGCTGCTAAGTATGGTGCATGTACTAGTGACAGTAATTCTCATCACAGCGATATGGCCAGGAGTTTTACATTACATATGTGATTAAATTGACAAAAATTACGGTTACATGGGAAATTATGAGTTACACAAAATTAAACATGTAAAAATGAAATTATAATAATAGGAAAATATAAAAAGGAACTGAACGTCGTAACCCAGTTTAGAGGAACTTATCCCAGTTCCACAAATGTAAGTCGGTAGCCATTTTCTGGAGGTTGACTCCAAGACGGAGCAGTGCCTGAATTTTGGGGAGTGCCTGGGCAGGTAGGAACCAACTACACAGTTTCAACCGGTTGTATTCGAGGATTAGTGTGGGGTCTGACCTCAATGATGGCAGAGGATTGTACCACAGACAGAAATCCCAGATGTTTGGGGTGTTTATGACTCCTATGTATATTTTTAATATAGTCATTAAATGCCTGCTGTCAATTAACCTCGGGAGCCTGGGTACATTTAGCTGCTCAGCCATGTCAGTTGTTTTCAACTGAGGGGGTCGGCGATGCTTATTTGTGGCCCATTTCAGGGTCCAGTATTCACACGAGAACATCGGTTTTTGAAGTGAAGGCGACGCAGATGCCCAAATTTCACCAGTAAAATAACCGGATAAACAGTGGTTTGAAGATATCTGGTAGTGGTTGCGGCATCGTTGTAATGAAGTAGTTGTTGCTTCGCTCTCCAGCGTAGGGTGTTAAATCGCTTCCGGAGGTATTCTGTGTGAATATTAAATTTTAGCTTCGGATCAAAATAGACACCGAGGTCCTTATGGCAGGTAACCACTGGGATGAGAGTACCCAAAACAGATGGTTGAATTACTGTTGGTTGCTGTTTCAATGAGTTATTTATCCAAAGGACAGGAGCACCATCTGCTAGAACGTAAGGATGAATATTTGAAGTCACCTAGATTGTAGGTAGACAACGATAAGTTTTATGTATATATTTAAATTTTTTGTGTGTGTATATATATATACAAACCTTACTTTACTAACCTTACTTTATCCCTTGCGTTTCTTTAAATCCATCTTGGTATTGTCTTCAATATTATACATATTTTATACACATTATGGTCGTAATGCATAATTGCTGTAGCAAGTGCGTTGGCCCATAAGTATTAGTTACAGTTTGTTACAATTTATTAACTTTCTTTCTTTCCATATTATATATATATATATATAATATTAAAAAATATATATGTTATATGATAGTTATTAAAATAATATAATTATAAAAATTACATTTCATAATACCAATTATATATACAGTATATAATTTTATTCTTTATATAGAGGTACTAAGTAAACATCAATTATAGATCACCACAAAATTAAAAAGATACTGTACACTTTTTATAATGGAATAAACATATAAATTTTAAAAAATAATAAGTTTAATTAACTTAAACGCAAATTACATGACAACCCTGGAATGTTGTTGCCCACCCTAAGGTGCCACAGCACCTCGGTTGAAAACCACTGCTCTATTGCTTGACCACTCGGCAACAGCGGCCAAATTCAAAATTCTAAATTTTGAATGCATTCTGCCGGACCTCAGAACATCTATATAATGAAGAGTTTCCTGGAAATCTCTTCCAACGTGTTAATAAACATCAAATATGTAATTAGTTCTAAGCAACTCAATGATTCTAAAGTTACAAATTATCCATCAATATTGGCGGACCACTCAGGACTGATCCGAATTTTTTCCCCAAAATTGCTTTCGTCTATTTATTTATTTAATTTATCCAGCTTATGATGACGCTTTCTTCATTCCTCAATAATAAAAGATTATAATTAATTACAATTATCAATCATTAAGAATCATTACTGTTGGCTTACTGAAGTCCGCTTCAGTTACAGTACAATTAGCTTACTAGCAGTAAGAAATGACCGGAAATGACAAGTTAATGATAGATATGTCGCAGTAATGTTAAGTGGCAGTGTAGCAGTATTTATTAGACTAATGGTACATTCTTTTCTCCTTTATTATCTGTTATATCTTCTCGTCTATATTATCTATCTGTTATTATTATTATTTATGAATCAAGATAATGGAGAACTAACCGGGATAAATTAAAGCAGCATGCTACTCTTGCCCTAAACAAATCCGCTAGAAATCGGTTCATATCCAAATATTAATTATAAATTATTCGGTCGTTCAGATCTGTCAATCTGCCGTTTTCCTATTCACTCGCCCCAATCTGAATAAATACTTAAAGCAATTATTATTATAATGTGGCCTAGAGAATTTTAATTCCTTTGGTCTCATAAAAGTTCACGCTTTTATGAGACCAAATGAATACCCGTTCCGACCTGTTTGAAGTAAACTTCCAGTCATTGGCGGCTATGAAATATTAAACTTTCTTCCTAATTTTTAAAATGGATTAACGATTGCATTTCGTAAGCTATTCCCCCATATGATATCAAAAAGCACGTACAATATAAAATTCGTTATAACCACACAATATTTTAGAAAGCATGATCAAAATAAGTTGAGTAACTTTTCACAAAATGAACACAATCTCATATAACGCAACAGGCGGTCCACATCCTAGGTCACTTGCGAATTGTCACCCATGTTATTTTATAACATGAGTAGCAAAACTGAACATTAAAAGTGTCCGTCATCACTGTATATCCGAAACATCATACTATATACCATACTGTATCTGAAACATACTATATATCATATTGTATCCGAAACATTATACTACTGTATATACCATACTGTATCCGAAAACTTATACTATATGTAGTTGCGGCCAATAGCTTTGGCAAGAGACCAGAATGCTCGGCTACCATTAGGGCAAGAAGCAAGTTTTCTACTCTTAGCCTGTTCAAACTCTAGTTGGGACGGATTAATAACTGCTTTACAATTGCTGCGAGCTTTGGTGTAGGCAGAAAATGAAACTGAAAAATTAGAAACAATCCCATTACGATATGCAACGTTCTTCTGTTGAACAGCATTAGCACATTTATTAGAAAACCAAGTTTAGATAAAAGACGATGTTTTAAAGAGGAGTGTGGGATAAAGGATTCCATTCCTGGAAGAATAATTTCACTGACACGATCTGAGCAAACGCTGACATCAGAACTTTTCAAACAGTAATCTGACCAAGGAAAAGAAGAAAAGAAATCTCGCAGGTCATCCCATTTTGCATTCTTTTAATGCCAAACAATACGAAGTTGGAAATAGCCATGAGATAAAGGCTCCATAGGAGAAGAGACAATCACCAAGTTGTGATCTGAGGTGCCTAAAGGACTTCTCACTTCGACCGTGTACTTAGAAGGGTTGTTTGTGAGAAAAAGGTCAAGCGTGTTGGCTGTATGATTAGGATTGTCCTGTATTCCTTTTACGTAAATGAACAATCTGTGCAAGGTCATTAGTAATTGCAAAAGCATCAGCATCTCGACCAGCTGGGTCGGTGTGACTAGAAAACGGAAGCCAGCTGGAGCTGTGAATATTAAAATCACCAAGGAAAATTACCTCACTGTTAGGAAAGTTGGACTGGAGAAAGTCAAGTTGCAAAGAGAGGAAGTCAAAGAGCTCCAAGTGATTAGTGGAGTTGGGAGAACGGTAGAGACAACAGATGAATTTTACACAATGAGGTAGAGAGATTTTAAGCCAGAGAAGATCGAAAAGAGGAGATTCCAAATTGCCAAGTCTCTGACAGGGAATATCGGAACGGACATATGCACAAGTACCACCTTTCAGGCGAACGGAATCATACAGCGAATAATTTGGGCAAATGAGATGATCAATAAGTGTAAAGTGTGTTTAGGGTCAAACGGCACCAGGGGTTTCCCCCATCTCCGCGTAGTTTACATTGTGGTGTGATAAAGTTCACTGTAAAGGCCAGAGATTTAAAAGTATATGGATCTTGAGGTGTGTGATGTTGTGTACCGTTGTTCTTCTGACCATTTAGCCGCCAGACCCCAGCTGAGGCCCGACGTTGCCCACACTTCGCCCCGTGGAGGCAGACCAGGTACACTAGTATTACAGTTATTTACTCCGGCAGGCCCTGCCACCTAGTTTCCTGAGATTTCAGCGGCAAGGACCTTAAAAAAAAAAAAAAAAAAAAAACGTTTGCGTGGGTTGATCGCTAGATTGAAACACCGAAATGTGAGCGAAATTAATTTGGAGCTATTAAATTTTGACCTGTGGGATATACGCTGGCGAGCAGGTGGAGAGGGAGAGGAGACTGAAGACTGGGGGGAGAAAGACAGAAGAAATGGGGTCAATAGAGGAGGCGACCCATTAAAAGTCAGTGGGGCATGCCCATGCCCCACCAGGAGGAAAACTGGGTTGCCGAGTAGGGGAGGAGGCAGGAGGGGTAACCTCCTGTCTCCTCCCCCACCGCCGAGGGAGGAGGAAAGAAAGTTGAGTCCAGCAAGAGCGCCGGCACCGATTGCCACTATGGCTGGCATATGCAGAAAGCTCTGCGGTCTCATTGGGCTGGTTGGAATTCAGCTGAACAGAAAGTCACTCATGAGGCTGTGTCCCGTCTGGAGGAGGTCCACATATCCGGTGTGCACTTTTCGTGGGTTATGTCCGGTTCGTTTTTCCCTCCTTCCTCCTTCTTTCTTCCTTTTCCTTTCTATAGTTGAATCAACTGATAACTAAGATTCTGTCAGAAAAAGTACATGGGGTTTGGCAGACGGTGAGCACCCACGCCCTGCAAGTGCTCGCAGGCACTCTCCCGCTGGACCTAGAAATCATACAACGCGGCCTACTATACTACCTAGACAAAGGCACCCCACAGACTTTTCTGGGGTTCACTATTGACCTAACCAGCAACAGAAATGTGGAAAAGAAGAGGATACAAACTCACCTGCAGCAGGCATGGCAGGAAAGGTGGAGCAACTCTCAAAAGGGAGAGATCACAAAGAAATTTCTACCCAATATTGAACAAAACTACCCAACCTCACCCAACTGGTTCTCCCCAGGTCTACAAGCAACGTACCTCTTAACTGGACACGGAGCTATTAATGCCAAACTGTCTCTACTTGGGATTCAGGTTGATCCAACTTGCACTTGCGGGGGGCTGGAGAGCTGGCAGCACCTAATGTATGACTGCAGGCTCTATGAAGACCTACGTGGTGTTTTACTCACCAGAATCCACTACTTACCACAGGGACAAGAACATCACCTCCTAGACACGAAGGAGGAGTATCAAGCCTTCTCGGATTACGCACAAGCACTGTTCACTAGGAGGAGGACGAGGAGAAACCAAATGGCCGCAGCCCACAACCCACTACCATTATAACCAAAGAACATCTGTTCTTCAGCTCGCTAGGACTGGGACACCAGAAATGACCCACCCCCAAGAATTAGAAAACTCAGGAAACAAACTATACCAAAATAGACTAACATGGACGGGACCCAGGTCCCAAGGATGACAACTCGGACATGACACCACCAACAGGGTCATTGTATAGTTTTCCTGCAGACGCTTGTTGGCGATCGCACCGGGGCTCCCTTGCCTGGTGCCTTTCCACCCCCTCCCCTGCGCCGGTGGTGGGACGGTCCCCCCGGCGCCCCCTACTTTCTCCTCGTGAGGCATGGGCATGCCTCACTAACTTCTGGGGTTGCCTACTCTATCATCCCCATATTTCTGCCTTAACCCCCCAGCCTTCAGTCTCCCACCCACTCTATCTTTATGCTAGCGAATGTCCCACACATAAAAACTTTATTTTGTCAAAATTCCCGTTCGCCCATTCTTTCGGCCTTTATTATGCAAGCATTATCCCCTTCACCTAAAGATCATCAAACCGACGACGATGGATATATGTATCTGTCTGTACGTACGTGCATATAAAAGAGCGCGCGCGTTTTTTTTTTTTTTTTAGGTCCTAGCCTCTGAAATCTCAGGAAATTAGGTGGCAGGACCTGCCAGAGTGAAACTAAAACTACTGGGTTCCTTGTCTGCCTCCACGGGGCGAAGGTGGGGCAACGTTGGGCCTCAGCAGGGATCCAGCGGCTAAACGACCAGATGAACAACGGTACATGACATCATACAGATACAAAGCCCACACACTTTTAAATCTCTGGCATTTCCCAGTGAACTGGTACACCCACAATGAAAGCAACACGGAGATGAGGGAAACCCCTGGTGCCGTCTGACACTAAATACACCTTACCTTACTGCAAGTGGAAATGGACATCGTTGAGATTAGAATTGAGACCACGTATATTTGTGAAATGATATTGTGAAAAGTTTATATGGATTACAGCAGTTGCGTCAATTACAATATCAGGAAAGCAACTTTCTGTGGTTTAAAAATCGATAAATAAATTATAAATTTAAATATTGTAAGTGGAAAATAAAACAATGTATTAAAATAATTATTCATATAAGTAACGGCATCCACATTTTAAAGTTTCAGGCGGCGATTTTGCTGAGCTTTAGTTGGATGATCGCACTTATGGTTTGCGAGAAAATAGGGTTAAGCTCCGCGAATGATTTTGATTGCCAAGCCAGAGATGGGCGAATTATAGTCCATTTTTTCTATGAATGATTAAATCTGAAATGGCGAGGACCTGCTGTATTTGTTACTCTTTTATTAAATTAGGAGGTAGAACTGCATTTAACAATATTAAATCATATCGAATCAGAGAGCAAGCTGGGCATTCTCATTTTCTGGAAAATTTCTGAGCTTATACGAATCAATACAGCATGCAGCGATTTCCAAACTGGGAGGCGCGCCTCCCTGGGGAGGCGCGAACTAGTGCAAAAGGAGGCGCGAAAAGTTTAACAGAAATGTAATTTTCATAACATAACATATATAAATAAAAACATATACACATGAGTTTAATAAACAAAAACAAACTTTCAAAAAAATAGTTTCTGTTCCATTAAATGTATTGCTAGCGTCGTACCAAATTTCTTACAGAATCGCGAAATGTAAAAAACCACACACACACACAATAGGAGAAACTCTAGTTTTGCCGAAGAACTAGAAATTGCATAATTATGGATGTTTTACTTCAAGGGAGGCGCCAGGAAAATTTTACAGGTTAAGGGAGGAGTGGGCTCAGAAAGTTTGGGAAACGCTGGCTTACATTAATACATATAAATATAAATTTACAGTCAATGCCGAATGAAAATAGAAATTATTTGTCTATCGGCAAACTCGGAACGACTTGTCTTACTGAAATATGCGCGCCAGCAGAAACAGGGATCTTTTTTAATATGTTGTTTTATTTTACACTTACAATCACATATTTATTATACTTTAAACAACCATATAAAGTAACACGCGTAACTATAGAATGCTCCTGTGACAACCTCACACGAAGTTATTTCATGTACCGATCAGAAGACATAAATCAGTGTCGCACAACATTCCACACGACTAACAAAAATGTTGATCTTCCTCAATACACACTGAATATGGATAATATTCTGATCTAATACTTTTTTTAATTACTTCGAGAAATAAAAAACACGTTTTCTTAAAAATTAGCGAGGAAGTTTCCCTTTTCTAATCTTTCTGGTCCTAATGTTTTGTACATTAGATTATATTCCATTAATTTACCTATAATTATATTCAATTAATTTTAAGATAATTAATTACAAAAATGAATAACTAACTAAATATCGCTTTAACTATGTAAACTGATTCAGTTATTTCAAATCAGTTAAGCAATATATTTATTTAATATTTTTCTGATAGAAAATAGGATACTTTCAAATCACAAAAAACAGCAATAAATATTCGTTACAAACACGTTTAATATCCAAGTGATAAAAATTCACAACAGACGATAAATACTGACGCCAGTAATTCTCCGTGCGTGTCACAAAAGGAGAAAATCATGTGGAAGAAGACTATTAATTAACGTGGCTTATGCTATTGAAGTGCACGCCAACTCTACAGTAAGCGAAGTCATTAATGTTTATCAGTCGAATATATTTATATATTCGATTATATGTAAGTTTTATTTAACTTACATATTAACTTTAAAAAGCAATATAAGCAGGAAAGGGTTTAAACGGGGGGGGGGGGGGGGGGGCTATGACAGCTAATTAAAAAATATATAAAAAAAAAAACACGCATGGCACTTGACAGGATTGCTAGAGAACCAGAAAAACTAAATAAATAAATATTAAAGGCGAGATAACACTATAAGCGCGGAAGTGCTATAACGGGAGTTTACTGTACAGTATATATATATATATTTATTTTTTTTTTTTCCGAATATTACCTAACCCCATTTTTTTATATCAGCATAATTATATCTTCGCACCGAATATACGCCGCATGAATAACGCACTCACAGACTGTACCACGCTTGTATGCAAATAGAGTGGGCCTGTGCTTTACGACGATCATCTTTTACATCGGTTTTCCGACGCGAAACAAAGTGGCAAGACAACGAAAAAGGATAGTATAGAATACGCTACCCTCATCAACACCATTATAAGCAAAAGCAGCAGTGCATAAATGTTTCCAATACATGTTTAGTTTACGGTAAACATGTAATGGAAATAGTAGTATGACCCAGAATATGAAACAAATAAAAATTAAAGTACCATAGAAATAATGAAATTATCACAAATATAATCGAAATATCAAAAAATAATATAAAATAGTATAAAAATATAAAATTAAGCAAAATAATAGAAATACATAAAATTAATGCAAAATTATATATCTATAAAATAAACTTGCAAGTCTGTACTGAAGAAAAAATGAGACGGAAGATTTTAACAGAGAACTGTCAAACTTTTAATTCTGCATGATTTGCATATTATATATTACTGTATATACTTAGCAATTTATGTACTTAGCATATTATATACTTAGCAATGGGCACTACAGAATTGCTTTCACAAACATTAACAGCAAATTTAAAGCTGATAAGCACCGTGAATGTATTTCAGCATTTGTAAAGTTAATACGAAACTCGATAAGACCAACACTGCTTCAGTTTTAACTTATTTACAGTTTAACTATCCGCATAAATACTATTACAGATAAAGAGATGTCAGTTAATATTTATTTCTTATAAAACATTACTTTATAGAAGCTTACCTGGAACTTTCATAACTTGATCGATATCCAAAAGAAAACTAATGCAACTCACTAAAACAGTTACTTCGTTGCACACACACACACAAGAAATGGCTGACGTTGATGAATTCTGGCGGAGAAACATGCAAACTGAAATATTAAGTCTGCTGGTGGTAAATTCACAAATATTTTGTCTAAATAACAATATTCAGCCCAAAAATTGAGCAAAATAGCCACTGTTTCTCTCTTTCGAGAGAAAAGTGCGAGGAGCTACAATATGATATAATAATCAACTAAATGTATTATTATTATTATTATTATTATAATCAGCCATACGATGCAAGGAAGCCTGAGGCTTATGCTGCATCAGCCAAAAAAAAAAAAAAAATTCCCAAGCCACCCTGAGAGAGCGAGAGAGAGAGAGAGAGAGAGAGAGAGAGAGAGAAAGAGAGAGAGAGAGAGAGAAGTAGAAAGGAATCACCAAGAAAGAGACAAGAATAATGATATCCAGCTCAGGGCCCTGGGTGTGCCAATTCCATACTCACCAGATGTGAGTCCCCAGGGTTGGGATTTGTTGCATTGTTGTACAACGCAATAAAAATTATATATTTTTTTATCTGTCCTACGGATGGCGTTTTAGTAATACTGAGTGTGTATTTTATTCTATATTATTTTATAT
Organism: Mastigoproctus giganteus; assembly: GCF_048544385.1. Classification (NCBI taxonomy): domain Eukaryota; kingdom Metazoa; phylum Arthropoda; class Arachnida; order Uropygi; family Thelyphonidae; genus Mastigoproctus; species Mastigoproctus giganteus. The sequence continues at coordinate 129,626,954 of NC_143575.1, forward strand.
TTCTGATATAATTACACTTAAAAGTATCTTTCTAAGTGAAAAGAGAAGGGGGCTTCTCGAATGTTTTACTGGATAAACACAGTAATGTCCAAAAACATGGAGAAACTGCGGCCGGATTTAGGCATACCCCAGGTATCTTGAATATACAATTTATGAAACTATACAGGGTGTCTCAAAAATATTGATACAAACGTTTAGTGGAGGTAGGTAACGTCTAAAGGAATGTGAATCGCATAGGAACCCATAACCGTAAACGTCACGGGAAAGTAGAAGCAGAAATGACACAAGACAGTAATTAGTGGCAAACATTTATTTGACATAACATTAACAATGGAGTACGAGATGGATGCATTTCATGGTGTTACAACAGATGCTCGAAGGTTCCACCATGAAACGCGATGCATGCGTGACACCGACGCATCATGGATTGGCGGACACGGTCGAACACATCTGGAGTTTCTTTGACAGTAGCAGCAGCGCAGACGAGTCTCGCCACGAGATCCATTTCCGTCTCCACAGGCGATTCATACACGATAGATTTGAGGGGCCCCAACAGAAAGAAATCAAGGCTCGATAAATCAGGTGAGCGTGGGGCCAGGAAACCGGTCCACCACGGCCAATCCATCGACGCCCAAAACGCCTGTTCAAAAATGGTCACGAACACACCTTCCATAATGGGCAGGCGCGCCGTCATGTTGAAACAAAATGCTGCGTCTCACATTTGCTGGAACATCGTCAAGTAACCCTGGTAGAACTTGTTCAAGAAAGATCCGATATTTAGCGGAGTTCATGCGGGATGGTAACAGGTATGGGCCGACTAAGCAGTCACCAACCATACCTGCCCACACATTTATTGCGACCTTTTATTGACCTTCTTCCAATCACTCAAGTTCCAGTTTCGCTGCTCGCATGCCCATTGTAGGCCCTGTCGCCGGTGAACTGTGGTTAGCATGTACACTTGTAGCGGCCTGCGCCTACGCAGCCCCATTTTCAGCAGGGTTCTATGTACTGTGTGTTGTGACACATTACTCTCGTCACCAGCATTCCAGGCGCCTCCGTAGCCAGGTGGGAAGGAGCAGCAGTGCGTAGCACACGCTTCTTGATTAGACCGGGGTTCGAGCCCGTCACCACCAAATACGGAGGATGCGGAAAGGTCATTCAGGGAATGACCACCGCATATCCCGGAGCAATATGGCCTTAGTTGCTAATGCTCCTAAAAACCAAATAACAAACAACAAACAAACCAGCATTCCAATTACCTGCGAGTTGCGTCGCAGTAGCCCTTCTGTTGCGACGTACCATCCGGAAGAGCCTTCCCTCACCTCGAGCATCGATGAGCCGTGGACCTCCAACACCTCGCCAGCGGTTTGTGGGTTTTCCCTCCTCGGACCACTTTCGGTAGGTTATAATCACTGCTCAAGTTGAGCATCCCACTATCAGTGCCGTTTCGGATGTGCTCTGACCAAGTCGTCTGGCTATTACAATTTGGCCTTTGTCAAACTCAATTCTTAAGTCCTGTGCCTTTCCCATCTGAAGAACAAGAGTAACACGGATTAATGGAGCTCAGTATCAGGTGTTTTCATACCCTGTTCCAACACGCTCACGCGCGGTAGTTCACATGCAGTTGCTTCGATTTGCATAACGACTCGCTGGTCATAATATTTTGGCTCATAAGTGTATATAGTTCCGTTTATATATTTAAGATACCTGTTTGCACTGTTTTTAAGTATGTATGTAGTAAGTACGTAGTGTATTAACTGTTTGTAATTACAGTAGGAGCTTGCAAAAATTATAAGATACCTGGATACTCTATTTTATAAAAATAGAGCACTCAGGAGGTATCTTTTAATGTACAGTATATAAAAACAATATCACCATCGGGTATTATGTTCGGAGTTACTATACTCCCGTGGTGCATAACAATGATTATTCATTCATCGTTTACTAATGCGGGTATAAAGAAAAGCTTAAATTAAATTAAAATTATTATATTACAAATTGAAAAAAAAAAATAAAACTTTAAAAGCATTCCCATGCCTCCTTTGGGACTGGCAATAGAAGACCCCATGCTCTGGTTCAAAAATCGGAAAATTGAATGAACCGTTAAGGCTGAGCAGTTTTGAAAGTATCGGTGCTTCACTTTTTCAACTTTTTGAGATATATCTCCAACCTTTCTAGGGTTGGAGATATATCTCCTTCTATACTCTTGTCTAAAAACAGGAAGGAAAAAAAAAGAATCGTTAATGATGATCATTATTGGAATTATCATATTATCTATGATTTTACGCAAATTCTCCCTTTTGTTGTTATATCTACGCCACTAAATAATAAATATATCAAAATACAATACTGTATATTTTTTACCTAAAAATTTCCTACTTTTTTGTTTGTACGTAAAAAAAAAATAAAACCTGATCATTAAAAATCAAAAATTGTGTCCGCCTGCTGATCATCTCAACACCAATAGAAAATATTTGGTCAAGTAACAATCACGAGCTGTCGAATCTCCATTGCATTCAAGGATTATAAAAAAATATTAGCTTTCACAGACTCTTTCTGTGAAACTTCAATTCTTTGTCAAAGAGAATTTATGTTCTTTCCTAATAATCCAAAAGTTGTTGGCAATGTTATTTATTGTAAATAGTTCCATAACTTTCGACAACAAAATTCTGTGTTCGCTAATTTTTTTCTCTTTATACATAAGCAAGATCGTTGATATTATACATTTTTAAGCTACAGCAGATAGATAAAGTTGAAAGGTACTGGTTACCATGACTGGATCTAGACATTAGATGCGGCCCTAAGCCAAACCCTGTGAAAAGGACACAAAATATGTAATTACAGATTTTTATAAAGAGGAATGCCCCCCCCCCCCCTTCCATTATAGTGAGTCCAAAGCCATGGCTTATTTGAGTTATGTCTAAATCTGGCCGTAATGGTTTCTCCATGTTTTTGCTCACTACTCTGTTTATCCAGTAAAACAACCGAGAAGCTCCCTGCCCTTTTCACTTAGAAAGACACTTTTAAGTGTAATCATATCAGAAATACAAAATGATATAAAATAAAAAACCCATTCAGTACTATTAAAACACCATTTCGTATGACAGATAAAAATATAATTATTATTGCGTTGTACAAGAATGCAATAAATCCTATTCATAGAATAAATTTAGTTCATTATCATATTGTAACTCTTCTCGGCAGTGTTTCTCTCGAAATAGTGGCTATTTTGTTCGATTTTTGGGCTGAATATTGTTATTTAGACAAAATATTTGTGAAATTACAACCACTAGATTTAATATTTCAGTTTGTATGTTTCTCCGCCAGAATTCATCAACGTCAGCCATTTCTTGTGTGTGCTGTGAAGAGTCTGTTTTAGTGAGTTGCATAAGTTTTCTTCTGGATATCGATCAAGTTATGAAACGTTCCAGGTAAGCTTCTATAAAGTAATGTTTTGTAAGAATAAATATTAAATGACATCTCTTTATCTGTAACTATGTTTATGCGGATGGTTAAAATCTGTAAATAAATTAAAACCGAAGCAGTGTTGGTCTTATAGAGTTTCGTACTAGCTTTACAAATGCTTCTGAACTATCAGATATATGTTCACGGGGCTTATCAGCATTACATTTGCTGTTAATGTTTATGAAAGCAATTCTGTAGTGCGCATTGCTAAGTATAATATGCAGATCATGCAGAATTAAATTAAAAGTTTGATAGGTCTCTGTTAAAATTGATTTTTTTTTTTTTTTTTTTAATTATTGTGAGTTTATGCTTTGTGAGCGAGTCTAGCCGTACGCACTTCGAAGTAGTTGCCGAATTACCAAGACGTTCACTTTTCACTATTATGTTACACAGTATTATTGTATACCATCGACTTGCGTCATGTCGGAAGGAATTCTGAGTTTGGCTTTTGACAAGATATTCTGAATGACAAATGAACATTTATTATTCTGCGCATGCAATATTATACTAAAATTGAATTTCTGTTTATATTTGATACGGCCACAGCGGCTAGAGGAGTTGTGTATTTGACCTATTTTTAAAACAGGTCAAATACACAACTCCAAGATCCAGCCGTAAGACCCCTGAAAACATGCACGGACCAGTGCATGTTTTCAGGGGTCTTACGGCTAGATCTTGGAGTTGTGTATTTGACCTATTTTTAAAACAGGTCAAATACAACTCCAAGATCCAGCCGTAAGACCCCTGAAAACATGCACGGACCAGTGCATGTTTTCAGGGGTCTTACGGCTAGATCTCGGATTTTACATATCCGTGGCCACCTACATTACCCTAAACCACAGTCAGGCCCCGGTTTTATGACTGGTTAATTCTGGCCTACCACCGTAATGCGGATTTGGCCTTAAAACGAAACCTATTATTTTTGTGACCTATAATCTGCACTTTGTCGTTTGTTGTGGACACCGCACTCGAACTGGGAGGCTGTATTTTCGACAGATTTCGCTGTTTGAAGAGCACGTTGAGTAAATTTAGTTAGTCTTTAATACGGAGTATTAAAGACTAACTTTATTAGAAACAGCACCAGTACTATTTCTTACAGCAGCAATTATTTTTGGGCAGTAAATTTTACTGTGGTCAGATTACCGAAAAATCAAAATAAAAATGACAGTGTGATAAACGTGATTGGTCGGTTGATAATGATCACATGAACCTAGGCATTGGCATCATTTATCCAAAAGCGTCGCAGATGTATCCAAGACGTTCACAGCGGCATTTACTGTATTTCATTTTAAATTATAAGAATGGTGGAAAATCAGTTATATATATGGGATGCGTATGAGGTTAGGCTTCCGTTGGTGTAAATTTTATTTTACGCCAATCAAAATCAAATTAAAAAAATTTTAAAAAAGAGGAAAGTACACATTTGATAAGGACCCTCCCCCCATTTAATGAGGAATGATAACTTCTTCCGTCTCACATTTTTTCCTCAGTACAGACTTCCAAGTTATATATATATATATATATTATTTTACATTGATTTACAACTCAGTATTATTTTGCATTAATTTTATATTTTTATACTGTTTTGCTCTTATTTTATATTTTACATTTTTTGTATTAATTTTTCATTATTTTTTAATATTTTGATTTTTCTGTGGTACTGTATTTTCATTATTTGATTTAAAATCTTGGACTTAGTACTATGCTCAATGCACTACGACATTGTTTCTTTGCTCATAATGGGCTAATAAGATAATTTCTTGTTCTTTACTATCAACGCTCACACACACACCCGCGTATGCATATATATATATATACACCGTATTTTTTACCCTTCATTTTTTTCTGTTCCTTTCTTGCCTCTCTAAGGTCATCCACGATATATATTCTCTACATATAAATAAATAATAAATGTTCTGTTTATACTCGGGGACGACCAAACGGTCAGAGGAGGTCACAAGATAGACAGAATACAAGAAACAGCACCGTACTCAGTAGTCACGGGCTTGAACCCCGGTCACTCAAGGCACGTGTACTTATGCACCCGCGCGTAACCACTAGGCTACGGCGGCCTTTATTATTATTATTATTGACATACCTTATTCGGCCCTATTTTTTCCGTTAAATCCAAACTCATTTCGCAGCACGTGTTCCTGAGCATACAGACCATGTCGGAAACGGAGGCCTAGTAAAGTGCAGCCATTATCAACCCACTGCAGGATGGAAGCCTCCGCAACAATTCATGTTGAGGGAAATTCACCATAATCTGCCACGCTGGTCCAGTGCGAGTTGGCAGATCGACCGTATTCAGCTGTCAGGGGCTTGAACCCTGGTCTACTCAAAGAGCGTGTGCTACTGCACTTCCGCTCCTACCCACTCGGCTACGGAGGCCGTTGTGCAACAGTACCAAAAGCCAAATATATGATTTATATTGTAATGTCCATAAATATCCAAACCCATCCATCCATTAAGATATCCAAAAAAGATCAAAGCTGGTTAAAAACACAGAGGTGTTGCATTCACCTTAAAACAGAAATTGGATATTTGTAAAAGACTAGAAATTGTTACTTTTGAAAAGCCAAGGTCGTGCAAAAGGAGTATGATCTTGGTTTTTCAACAATTTATGATACAAAAGCTCAATTGGTGACAAGTTTGCAATGCTAAGTGTCGAAAAAAGTATTTTAAAATTAAACCAAAGGAAAGAAACTACAGTATATGCACTAGTGTGACTAAGAAATTTAACTACACATTACAGCATTTTGTTGTATCACCTATAAAAGTAATGCTCATCCATATGGAAAACCCACGCACCCGGCAACCCCCAAACCCCCACAGATGTCAGATAATCAGGCTTTTATTGTATTTAAATATAAGTAAATATATATATATATGGGACCTCAATATGGGAAATTTTAATATTTAGTGATTTCTGAACAACCTAAAAACAAACTCTCAGAGATCATGCTAACTCAATTAAGTAGTGAACATTTTGGAAATCAATGAGACAGGAAAAGAGGCATTCAGGTTCTCACTAGTGATATCAAGGATAAAACACAAATGTGAATTAAATATAAAAGCGTTCCCTAACCAGCTTATATTAGTCTCTTGATGTGATTATGATTCTCCTATCTCTCAAAAATAAAACTATCCTTAGACAGACTACAACCTATAGAAGACAGACACAATCTATAAAAATACAACAAGATGAACCAATATTCATAGCTTCAGTAACTACATGGATATTGTTTTATACAACAAAATAAAAACAATGTCAAAGTTTGCAACTACTGTCATAATTCCATCCGACTATAATGGATAGACCTTGACCATTACTGGCAAAAACCCACAATGTAACAATGCCAATAAAAAACTAAGCATAAATATGCTTTCCACAATCTAGTAGCAGCTATCTTCCGCCTTCTGAATGGGCGACACTTAGGGAAAACATTCACAAGATTGATTCAAATTTATAGACAGAGGCAGAAAGATTATGAGCACATAGAGCCACATAATATTGTGGTCAAATTCAGCATAATCTCCTTTCACCAGGCAAAGCTGCCAGCAGAATGGAAACCTCTTGATGCTGGTCACAATTCAATATTTTGTTATCATGGCCAATCACGTTTGGCTGCAACATTTTAAATGCCTTTCACTTTGTTGTTGTTGTGGTCCTCCTCAGAAGCTCAAAATGATGGTAATCACAGTAAAGGTTAAAATTGGACTACAGAGTGAGCAGGGAAGCACTTCCAGGCTCTCTAGGAGTGTGGTAACAACCACAGCCACTACACAGTTGTGTTTGTTGTCCTAAAAAAAAGCAAGCCACACCAGATCAGTTAAATAAAATTTTTAAATTTTATTATTATTAATTGCACAAAATAAGGTATACATGCTGAGGTGATCATGATGTATGGAACAACTGAAGGCACCACAGTGTGCACTGCCTCTCGTCCTGGAAAACAACTTTCTTTGGCACACCAACTTTCACTACCAGCCAATCTCATATACAATAGCTGACCATTTATCAATGTATACTGACCTCTCTTTGTTCATATAGAACATTCTGTATTCACAGTTTACCAACAATTTTGACCTCTGCACTCAGAAAAATTGTGGAGACAACAGTTAAAGAAATAATACAAGATCATCTTAATAGAAATGGAGTCATCACAGCATGGGTTTGTTACAGTGGCCATCATGCCTGACTGAAATCTGAATCTGAAAAAAAGTCACAAAAGAAACTGGATGCAAAGAATAATTTTGACATCATACATTTAGTTTCCAGTAGCGCCTTTGATACCATATCACATGTATGACTTTTCGTATAAACTGGAGTGACATTAAAGGATGGTTAAGTGGCAGAAATGACAAAAGGGCTTATAAATGGCCACAGCTCTTCATGGACTAACGAGATAAGTGGGATACCACAAGGGTTGGTGTTGGATGCCTTTACTGTTTTTAATATTTATTAATGGTACTGATACAGGTACTTCAAGTTTGATGATGATACAAAGGTGAACAATAGTTAATTACAGTAATCAGGGTATGCTACTTCAAGGTCTAAGTAAACTAGGCACATGGGCTGAAAAATGGTAATTGAGGTTCAATACTGAAAAGTGCAAAGATTCTGTATCAAACTCAAAGTGGTGGAGTATGGGGTAATTGTACTATCTAACATTAAATTCTTTAAGCAATGCAAACAGGCTGAAGAGTTCATAACATTCTGTCAATGATATACAGAAACTTTGCCAGCAGGGACGAAGAGGTAATTATCCCAGAGGTTTTCAACATTTTTTTAATAATGGCACCCATAAGTAATTTATTTTATTTTGTGGCACCCCTACTCAATTTTCTACCTGTTAGATCCAATTTTCTCTCTCTCTCTCTCTCTCTCTCTCTCTCTCTCTCTCTCTCTCTCTCTATATATATATATATATATATATATATATAATATTTTTAAAAAATGTTATATGATAGTTATTATAATAATATAATTATAAACAAAATTATAATTTATAATACAAATTATATATACTTATATAATAATTTTATTCTTTATATAGAGGTACTAAATAAACATCAATTACAGATTACCACAAAATTGAAAAGATACCGTACAATGGATCCGTACACCTTTTTATAATGAAATAAATATATAAATTTAAAAAAAATAAATAAGTTTAAGTAATTTAAACCCAAATTACGTGGCACCCCTAGAATGTTGTTGCAGCAACATAGAGTTCCGTGGCACCATGGTTGAACCCACTACATAAGGTGATGATTAAAGCATATCTAGAATACTGTATACATACATGTATTTGAAAACCACATTTTAGAAAAGATAGATCTGTTCGTGCAAAGCATAACAAGATTAGTTGTAGACACAAAAGGATATTTTTACCAAGACTAAGGTTCTGTAAATTATAGTCTCTGAAAACTACACATTTGCATTGTGAGCTAACTGATGTGTATAAGGTTTTTAAAGGGTTATGTACACTAAATGCTAATGGCATCTTTACTCTTTCTCAGATGACTAAAAAATTTAAATTGAAAAAGGATGGGTGCAGACATTTGCATTCACTGTTGGAATAAACTTCCACCCAGCATTGCAGAATGGGTAGTTTGAATAAATTAAAATGTTTGGACAAATTATTGGAGGGAATGAGCAAATAAAGTGCATTTTTTTTTTTTTTTCCCAATTTGGGTGGTGCTATATATGCTTTGCTTCCTTGCATCATGTTGCTAATACTAGTTTTTGTACACATCCAGTCATAACGATGAACAGTAAGACAAAATATATAAATGATAAAAAACAGTTTATTTTAATTTAAATCCTGATAAGGAATTAAAATCATCTTAATAAATCATTCAAAAACGTTCTTGTACCAGGTAGTTGATAAACACTACTCTCGGCAATTTTTAGAAAAAAAAAAAAAAAAAGAGAAAAAAATTTAGATAAATTACTAGTGACTTTATAACAAAAATAAAAAAGCCGACTGGGCTAGCCGGGTGGGCAAAGTGCCTGCCTGGCAACCCAAAGGTCTCGGGTTCGAATCCCACCTCGGGCTTGGATCAAAGTACTGCAAAAATCTTGGAGGTGCATTATGACCACAGAAGCCGATGCGCCAACAACTACCAAAAAAAAATAATAAATAAAAATAAAAAAAAGTTGAGTGAATAACAAAGTTTCAGTTGCTAAAAGAAAACTTCAATATTTTCAGTGTTGTATTCAATCATATGCCAAGAGACGAAGTAATACAAAACTACAAAGATTTACATATTAAATTAACTGATAATCAGTTTGAAGAACCTGATATTGATGGTTTTCAGAATTAATCGATATAATTAAAATTCTACAAATGAATTTGAAAAAATGACTATACTGCCCAAGATGTAAAATATATTGTGGAAAATAATTTGACATCAACACTTCCCAACATATGTATTGCTATTTGCATATATTTTACATTGTTGTTATTTGATTTTTAGGAGCATTAGCAACTAAGGCCATATTGCTCTGGGGATATGTGGTGGTCATTCCCTGACCTTTCCGCATCCTCTGTATTTGGTGGTCATGGGCTCGAACCCCAGTCTAATCAAGAAGCGTGTGCTACGCACTGCTGCTGCTGAGCACATGGCTATGGAGGTGCCATATTTTACATTATAGTTAGCATTGCCATGGGGCAAAGAACATTTCCTGAATTAAAACTAATATATAATATTATTTAAGATCAATGATAAGTAACAAACATATAAGCAGTCTGGCAATCATTTCAATTGCACGAGTGGCACAGTCAATTAAATGCACAAAAATTAATAAAAAAAGCTTGCAATAGAAAGCGCTCGCAAAGTACATTTTATGTGAACCTGGAAAAGGACTGATTCTGCATTATTATACATTTCTATACTTTGTTATTTGTAAGATATTTTTTATATTTTGATATTTTATTTTACTTGTGTTTTACACTGTATTTGATTGTATTTTGGGTAAAACTTTGTAATGCTAAGTCTTGTATTTGAAACAAATAAATTATTCATTCAAAGAGATTATTCATATTATTTATTCTTTCATATATATTATAATTTATCATGAATTCACCGTTTTAAAAACAAATTTATTTTTTTAAATTATTATTAGGTATGTGAGCAATAATCCTATATGATTACAAGCATTTTTGTTAAGTTTCATACCGCTTGCTTTGAAGTTCGTTGCTATAACGAACTTCTGTCAGCTGAAATTGTTCATCCCCCCATTTCAATTACCAAATAAAAATTTATAAAATTAAACCAAATATCTACTAATTTTTACTAATATTTCAAATTTGAATTAATCTAAACTAATAATTTTGACAGCTGTCAAAGTAATTATATATGAATGGGAACTTTACACAACATCTTTAATAATGCACTTTGTGGCAGTAGTTACTATAATTAATATTTTATTAGAACATTCATTGTGAGGGGTGGCCATTTTTCTATTGCAGAAGAGTGGTCAATACCCTAAGAGCACCTCTAGTCATCATTGGTGTTGTTCTTTATATAGTGCACATACCTGCATGTTGTGTGAACTGAAAACCCGGAATAACTTTTAGCATTAGTAGAGGCATATAATGCAAGATTGTTGTTGTTGTTTGGTTTTTAGGAGCATTAGCAACTAAGGCCATATTGCTCCGCAACAGAGGCCTACATATTGCTATCTTTTTCATAATTTCAGTGGATGACCTCTGACGAAGACATTGAAATTATGAGTGATACGGCAATATGATATTTTATTTTATTTTATTTGCTTGCACTTTATTCTATTTTATTTCAATTTATGTCATTTTATTTTACCCCATTTCTTATTCATTTCTTCTAGTTCTTTATAGTTGTTACCTCGTCTCTTCTAATTCTCGATTTCTAGCTTATTAACTTCTCGTGTATACCGTGTAACAACCATCTCAAATAAATGTAATGATTTTTTTTATCGATTAAACTTTTCTGAAAATGGGTTCATTTATTTGTTTATTATTATCATTTTTTATTGATCTTACACCGCATCTGAAAACCGACGTACAAGCTGATCGTTGTTGTAAAGCAAAGGCGCACTGTATTTACATACAGTCTGTGTAAGCTTGGGGAGGAAGCCATGAAATAGTTTTCTAGCTAAAAGGGGTACTTAGGTCACTAAAGTTTGAGAACTATTCTTTTAGATGCTTGTCGTCGCCTGTAGTGACTTGGTTCTAGTGCATGTTTACTGTTAAATTAGTGTATATGATGAACAAGTTAGTGCAAAGCATCATTATAGTTCGTAGTAAATCAATGAAGTAGGTGAAATGGCGGCGTCGTTTTTTGTTACATTGTGAATATGTATTGTATATTGTCACCGGCAAAGTGTAGAATCCAGGCGTTGTATAGAATGCCTGGCAAAGTACGAAATAAACTTTTCTTTATCGTCCAATGGTATTAAGGGAATCACAGTTGAGACTTTTATACAAAGGCATACTGAGGGGAAATACTGCTCCTCATATCTCGCTATTAAGATGAATATATATACCTGTTATAAGTAGTAAATATAATTAGCGTTAGCAGAGGCATACAATGCAAGAAAGCGAGCTTATGCAGCATCAGCCAAAAAAAAAAAAAAAAAAAAAAAAAACCTCCAATTTTACCCCTCCATTCATTCCAAATGCCTGTCCAGCTCAGCCTTAAGGCTATTATTTTTTTAAGCTATTAGCTTCCACAACAAAAGATGGAAGCCTGTTCCACCAATCAACTACCCGCTGGCTAAAGGTAAATTTCCGCACATCTATTCCACAACTATCTTTCCCCAATTTGAAACTGTGCCCCCTCAGGTTCTTAGTCTGAGCAAGAGGAAGAATCCCATCAGCATTCAGCTTGATTAAACCCATTCAAGGCTTTATACACCTCAATCAGAGGTATAAGTAGTAAATATAATTAAAAAAATGTTTAAAACAGAACTCTGGGGACTTTTTACTATCTGCTTTAGGTTTAATAAATGCATTTCCCACTACTATGGTCCTAATGTATAAAAGTATTTAAACTTGTTTTCCCTATCTCTTTGTATATTTTTACTGTATATTAATTTTGCGCTTTACTTACTGTATTTTGCATAAAAAAATATTACAATAAATTTTTACATCCACAATGTCCCTATTTTATTTCTCAAATTTCTTTTACATAAATACGGTTCTATTTTCACCTATAATGTGGTCTTCTGAATATTGTAGCCAGAAGTTTACCGTTGTGTACTCTTTCCTTAATTGCACCGAGCGGATTTTTGTTTTTTACAAAAATCGTATCGTACTATCTGCTTTGAGATTTTTCAATAATAATAATTTGAATTTTTCAAAATCAAAATTCGCGATATAATTCCTTGAATATATCATTAACGATCTAAAACTCATCCTTTTAAATGTATTTTCTTATAACATAAGAAATTTCGTGATCCTGAATCCTATTCCAGGACTCAATTTAAAAAAAATAAAATAATAATAATAAAAAAAAGAAATAAAATATGGATGTGAATGGGAAAATTTTCGTAATATTTTTATTAAAAAATACAGTAATTAAGGCGCAAAATTAATTTACAGTATAAATATACAAAAATATAAAAAGAAAAGGTTAAAAAAAAAAACTCTAAATGTTAGGAATATAGTAGTGGGAAATGCATTTAACACACGTAAAGGGGATGAAACGTCCCCAACGTTTTCATTATAAACTTTTTTTTTATATTATATTTAATACTTCATATAAAAGTCAGAACTGTGATTGACTTAATCATAGGGCAATAGAAAGAAGTTTATTTCATACTTTGCAGGCATTCTAATCAATGCCTGGATTATAAACTTTGCCGGTAACATAATAAAGAATCTTATTATTATTATTATACATTATAGTGTACCCCATGCCATACAGGATGATACTATCTGCATGGCATTACATTTCGAGACTATATATTTTGTAGTCTCGAAATGTAAGATAAATACGTTGTGTTACATTTCGACTCTTTAAACGTTTAATTCGATTTTTTACTTTAGAAGTAAAAAAAGTATTGATTAAATTAATCAGTGAAAAACCATAAATGAAAGTCATATCCGATGTGTGAAATTTCCTTTTTCGATACTACTGCCCTAGGCGCATTCTAGAGGCGCCTGTAGGCTTGATCGATTTGGTTCTAGTGCCTATTCCCTGTCAACGTTAACTACTGTAGTCTGTCTCATGTTATATACAGAATGATAATGGTGAATTTTTGTCATCGCGAATTGTAAGATAAACTCATACAGTATACCGGTAAAGTAATAAATACATAATAATCCATCATAATGTGAAAATAGACGTATTGCGCAGTTAGTTTACCGTTTTTAACAAATCATACTAAATACAAGTAAAGTAAAGAATGTAAATAAAACTTATTTACAACCGAATATATATTATATATTCGGTTGTATTTCACTCCCCAGTCTTCAATCTCCCTTCCCTCTCTAGCTGTCTCGCGACTAGCGTTTGATCCTTGTTAAAACTACACAAGCCCCACACTTAAAAAAAAAAAAAAAAAAATTTAACTCTACCCCGCATAACTTATATCTCTTTCGGCCTGACCCAATTTCTAGCGTTTCCCCCCCCCCCTTTTATAGGTCCTAGCCACTGAAATCTCAGGACATTAGGTGGCAGGATCTGCCAGAGTAAATAGTAAATCTCTAAAATACTGATGTACCTGGTCTGCCTCCACGAGGTATAGTGTGGGCAACGGTGGGTCTCACCAGTGACCCAACGGCTAAAAGACCAGATGAACAACGGTACAAAACATTACACACCACAATATCCATACACTTTTAAACCTCTGGCCTCTACAGTGTTCTGTATCACACCACAAAAGATGGGGTATCTTACAACGCGGAGATGGGGGGAACTCCTGGTGCCGTTAGCCCCTAAACACACTATACAACACTTTTTTGGCTTTTACAGAGGTTCTTATTCATCACAAGAGTACTGAAGGCGCAGTTGTAGGAAACCACGCCTCACGGAAACACTATATACAATAAACTAAATCATTACGACACTGATGACAATCTTTTATAAACAAAATAAAACATATCAACACATGAATATTTATCAACCGAATATATATTATATATTCGGTTGTTCCATTCCTGGGACATGTCCCGTCCGTGTGAGTGGTCAAGTCCAAATAATGGCTCCAGTTTCAGCCAGTGGTCAGTTCCAAGTTAAGTTAACGATTACTTATTCTTCAGATTGTAGCTGTTAGGTTTTTGTTTGGTTGAGGCATATAAGGATCTTTATTCTGGATGACGAGTGGTTTGTTAGTTGGCAGTGTTGCATGAGGTGTTCCCACGTGTCTGGCTGTCCACAGTGGCAGAGTCTGCACGTGTAGCACAGTGGTATCGTCACCGCCCTCCCCACACTGGGTGGAAAAGGCCTGGATTCGAATCCCGTCGATGACTCGAGGAACTTTAATGGGCTTTTTTCACTCCGTGGCTGAGTTAGTTGGTCTCAGGCGTAGATAGCAAGGTTTTTCTCCCCAATAACTGGGGTTTTTTCGTCCAGCAAAACAGGCAAATCAACCATAGAACATACGCAATTTACAGACACAAATACGGGTTAATGTATTTAATTACGGGCAACCCTAAAATAATAATAATAATAATTATAATAATAATAATAATAATAATAATGTCCACAGTGGCAGAGAGAGGTGTCACTCAAACCGAAACTGGAGTTTTGCTCTTATTGCGCCGTGAATAGGTAAGATGTCAGCAGTCTCGGTGAAAACCAGTTTGGGCTTTTGGGAAACACTAGTTGATTATCCGGTATGAATCTTCGGGCGACTGCCCCTTTTGTCGAAGTCATCCAGCGGGTTTGCCAGGCCTGCTGTAGGTGGGTGAGAAGGCGTTTTTTCTCGAGTTTACGATCGTTTTCCGGATCAGTTGTGTAGTCTAGGCAGGTGATTACTCTGCCCTTGGATAGTTGATAACGCAACCCACAGCGGACGATCTCCAGGTCCAGGGGGAGAGCGCCCAAGAGGACCTGGAGGGCGTGGGTGCTTACAGTACAGTAGGCTCTCGAGATTGTCAGTAGGATTGAACGTTGATTGGTCTCTAGCATCCTTTTGTTTACTGCTGTTACCGCCTTGTGGAACCAGACTCCTGATGCGTATGTTATTACTGGTAAGAAGACTGCCTTATAGAAGAGGGCTAGGGTCTTAAGCCTTCAGTCGCGGCGAGTGACTCTAGCAATTAGTGCGGAGTATTTTTTTGATTTTGCTTCGGAGGTAAGTAAGATGGGGTGTGAATGACAGATTTTTATCTAGCAGAATACCAAGATATTTAAGTTCAGTGGAAAGCTTAATTGTTGTTTCCTGAATCTTTATCTGGGAAGGCCTTCTGATATTGAGAGAACCTCTAAGTAGGATGGAGCGGGTTTTTGTTGGGGATATCTTTAAGTGGTTTTGAGTGACCCAGTCTTGTAGAATATTAATAGCACGGTTTTCAGAGATCTCTAGTTGAGTTCTTGAGTCTGCCGCCAGCATCAGGATCAGGTCATCCGCGTAGGCCTGTGACCTCACATCACCAGGGTCGAGGTTTATAAAGCTGTCGAACACCAATTAAGAGAACAATTAACAATTCCAGAGAAGTGGGCCAAGTACTGAGCCTTGTGGGCATCCTTATAGACTGGTCGTGTGACTGAGCAGTACGGAGCACTGACGGTTACTGTTCTGTTTGCGAGATAAGTTTTTATACAATTGTATAAATTAGCTGGTAGTTTTGCCTTTCGGAGTCTGCCGAGGACTCTTGGCCACCAGAGGGAGTAAAACGCCCCGGCAAAATCTACTGAAATGATAAGGAAGTATTTATGATTGGCAGTGGTAGCTGCATTGACGATATTCTCTAAGGCGTCCACCGTGGAGCATCCCCTCTTAAAGCCGTATTGGTTTTCAGAGTGAAGGCCAGCCTTGGAGTAATAAATTTCTATTCCATTGCTTAGAAGATGTTCTAGGAGTTTGCTTAGTATGGATAGAAGAGCGATAGGCCGGTATGACTATGGAAGGTCTTGGGGTTTTGTCGGATTCCATCTCCCAGGATCGCTTCTTCCTTTGTTTAATCAGGGCTGTGTATTCATTTCTTGCCGTTCGGTACTACTGCTTGAGATACTCTACTTCCGCTTCCGGCCATGTCCGTCTTGCGCGTTGAAATTTTTCCGTCGGGTGTAAACCTCCCGTCGCAGTTGTTGGAACTCTGGGCACCACCCTGGTGGTGCCCAGAGCTCCAATCCTGCAAAAGGGTGCACCATTTGGCCTTACCCACCATACGGTATGCCGGTACCAGGCATTCCACACCTGGCGTTAGCAGCAGCATAAGACCTACTCTACAGCATGCAAGTGCGTGCAATGTTAACATCCAAGGTGTCTGCAGCATCTGGCCCACCCTAAAGTATGCAGGTGCAATACTACCCCGGATGTTGTTAGCAGCGGATCCCACACCAGATATTGTTGCCAGCAGCAAATACGACCTCGACTGAGGTTAGCGTGAGTTACATCCTACCCCGGGAGGCGATCACTGGGTTGCTGCACCGGTGGCTTGGTGCCAGCAGAAATTCCTACCTCTAATTAGGTTGTCGGTGTAGGATACAAGGTAGTCTCTTGATACATTGTAGACAGAGTCGTATCCAGGAGGTTCATGTCCGAGATTAGGTTGTTGTCTTCGATATGAAATATTTCTGAGTAGTGTGTCATATCCAAGAAGTTTCTTATTTTGATCTTTAATGGGTGGTGTTTGAACGCCTAACCCGTCTAGCAGTGAAGACAGACTGCAATCCCAGCAAAGGCGGCGTAGCGCTGCACGTCCATTATAATCAGGTGCTCACAATTCAGGGGACTATCTTGGATTTTAGGGGAAAACCTTAACAGGAACGCGTCATATTCATAACAGTCGTACATTACGTGATTCCACGTTTTTTTCAGCTCTGCAGTGATATAGTAGATTATCTGCTATGCCTAGGGATGTTATCTTCCCTTTAAAGGGTCCATGGCATGTCAATAGAAATGTAACATGGAGGCATGGTGAGTACAAGGGAGCGAACTTTATGGTTATTAGTCCTCTATTGGCAGCGTCCCATTTCTCTTGCCAGGTACTGTACATAATTTCAGTGATTCTCTTCCTTTCCTGTTTGGGATTGTTATCAAGGTTAAGAGTGATGCTTGCTGTTTCGGCGGGGAATACTCTTCTTCAACCGTTGATACAATCTTCTTCTTATTGCTTCTAGGTGTAGGGGTATACATCCAGCAAGCACCTGTAGAACTGGGGCCTCCGTAGCCAGGTGGGAAGGAGCAGCAGTGCGTAGCACACGCTTCTTGATTAGACCGCGGTTCGAGCCCGTCACCACCAAATACGGAGGTTGCGGAAAGATCAGAGAATGACCACCGCATATTCCCGGAGCAATATGGCCTTAGTTGCTAATGCACCTAAAAACCAAATAACAACAACAACAACCTGTAGAACTTGGCGTGCTAACTATACGGCACTCCCTAGTTACAGCAAGGAGCGTAGAACGCTGTATGCAGTTCAGTTTATTGCGATTTCCGTCGAGGGAGGCCCTAGTGCACCACATAGCAAACTCCAGAGGAGGAGGCTCCATAGCAAACTGTTGGGATAAATATAACATTATAAATAAGGTCCTGAGCCCTGCGGTTAAGGCCCCAGGATTATACGGATGATCATAGCCGAGTATTTTTTTATTTTTTGATTTTCTCTGACAAATACTTCAAGTGAGGGTGGAAATTAAGCTTCATATGTAAGGCGATACCTAGATATTTGATTTCTGGGTATAATCTTGTGGAGGTGTTGTCAATTTCGATAACCTGTGGTCTTCGTAGTTGAGGGGTTCCCTTGAGCAATATAGATTTTGTTTTCTCTCTAGAGGTGTTTACTCGGTGAATGGCCGCACCTCCTGAAGTTTAGTTAGTGCGCAATTTGCACGGTCCTCTAGATCAGCTCTTGAGTTGACATGCACCACCAAAACCAACTCGTCAGCAAACGCAAGGAGTTGAATCATTCCCAAGTCCATCCCAAAGAACTCGTCCAGAACGATGGACCAAAAAAAAGGTCCCAGGACTGAGTCCTGGGGGCAGCCTCGGGAGACTTGGCTAGTGACAGATTTGTACCTGCTACTAACATGGACAGTGCGGTGTCTCAGGTTCTCCTTGACACAGCTGTAAAAGTTGAGTGGTGCTTTGGCTTGACGGAGTCTTCTGAGAATATTTGGCCACCACAGCCGATCAAATGCCCCAACAAAGTCAACTGTGATGGCTAGTGCGTACTTGTCTTGAGTGCTTGAAGCAGTAAATATTAATTTATGAAGAGCAGTTTTGAAAGCTGAAGCTGCAACTAGCTTTGAAACCATACTTCAGTATGGAGAAGCGAGGTTTTCTTTCTAGTAGCATTGTACAGTTGCGTTTGGTTTTATAGCAGAAGTCAAGTTGTGTTTTCCAAGTGATTTTCTTTTTTTTTTTTTCTTTTTTTTTTTTTCTTCTTTTTTTTTTTTTTTTTTTTGACATGCGCAAAAAAGAATTATTGCCGTCTGTATTTATCGTCTGCTGTGAATATGGATATTATCTTTTGCTGTCACTAGATATTAAAACGTGTTCGTAACGAATATTTATCGCTGGGTATTTTTTTTTATTTTTTGTTTATGGAAACCCCAAACACGAGAGGCATTAGAACCTATACTACTTGATACCGTGCTTGGGTTGGAGGTTGAGAAGACGAAAGAAGATATTTGTTGACATTCGACTTGAACTTCTGTAGACTGTAATTTTTAGGAAATACGTACGAAGGAAGATTGTTCCAGAAAATGGCAGTTGAAGGAATAAACGATGAAGATGAAAAGTTGGTTCTGTGAGTTTGAAGTTGGATAGTAAATGGATGTTGACTGGTGACAGCACGTTTTCGGACTGTTTTGAAAGAGAGAGCGGGAATTATAGAAGCCAATTCAGACGAACATGGAAGTATCTGTAGAAGAGGCATGCAGCAGAAACAGAGCGTTTAATAGGCAGCGAGTGGAGAGGCTCTGTTAGAGAGGAGTCATTAATTAACCTAACTGCCCTTTTCTGAATGGAATCTAGCAGCCTGACAGAGGTTTTGGGGGGCACCTCCCCAGATGTGGGAACAAAATTCCATGGTAGGGCGGATTTGCGATTTGTACAGCGTGAACAGCTCTTTGGACGAAAAGTAAGGACGTGAGCGAAAGATAAAACAAAGTTTTTTAGATGCAGAGGAAGCAATATTTGTAATGTGATTATGCCAAGAGAGATTAGAAGTCAGGGTAATCCCCAAAAGAGATATATCATTTTGCCTAGAAATCGGAGTGTCACCAAAGATAAGCATAGGAGCAGAAGAATCCTTTTTGAGAGATATAAGACAAGACTGTGTTTTAGAAGGATTGAAATCAACTAAGTTGTCTTTGCACCACTGGAGAATTACCTGAACATCCGCATTTAAGGAATTGGTAGCAGATTTTCGAGAAGTTGGAGCTGATTGAGCAGGACAAGGTTTCTCAAAATGAAGAGTGGAATGCAATGTGCTATCATCGGCAAAACTATGGATAGGATTTCCAGTCAATGGAAGAAGATCATTAATATACAATGGGGAAAAGAGTGGGGGAAATAACTGAACCTTGGGGGACACCGGCATTAGTGGGGAAGTTAGAAGACAGAGAGCCATCTACCATCACCCTCAGTGAGCGATCGGAGAGAAAACTGGATAACCAATTACAAAAAACAGTTGGCAAACCATAAGATGGAAGCTTGTTTAGAAGACCTTTATGCCAAAAACAATCAAAAGCCTTTGAGATGTCAAGAGAAACTACTTGTGTTTCACCGAACCTTTCCATTGAATTAGTCCATAAATGGGTAACATAAGCTAGAACATCACCAGTGGATCGACACTGACAGAATCCATACTGGCGGTCGTTGATCAGACGGAAGGTTTCTAGGTAGTTTAAGAGTTGGCGGTTAAGTAATTTCGCCATTACTTTAGAAAGAGTAGAAGTAATTGCAATGGAACGATAATTGGATGGGAGGGATTTGTCACCCGTTTTAGGAACTGGCTGGATATGAGCAAGTTTCCAAGCAGAAGGAAAAACACCTTTGGAATAAAATTTTGTGATGTGAAAGCATATTTTCGGTCAGAAAATATTAAATTAATATACTGTACTGCTTAACTGATTGGAAATAACTTAATCACTTTAATATTTAAAGCAATAATTACTTAATTAGTTGCAATTAATTATCTTAAAAATTAAGAATTATAGGAAAATTAATTGAATATAACATTAATATATAAAAGATTTGGATCGGAAAGATTATAAACGGAAAACTCTTTTTGAAATGCATGTTTTTTTTCCTATCTCGCAGAGATAAAAAAAATTCAAATTAGAATATTAGATATCTTCAGTGTGTAATGAGGAAGATCAACATTTTTTTAGCCGCGTAAAATATCGTACGACACTGCGAAGTGTGGCAATAAAGTTCCCTGACGAATGCAATAAAAAGAACACATAGTGAAGAACCTAAAAAATGGTTTTATTTTAATTCCAAATAATTACTACGTGATTGAATGCACTTATTACATCTTTCTAAAAGTTGCTGAAACGATTCAGCAAAGGCGTCGAAAGAGATGCTGTTCGGCGCTTATGTTTTTTTATGTCATCAACATCCTGAAATCGCTTTCCTTTGAGGCAGTTTACACTTTGAGAAAGAGGAAGAAGTACGCTGGTGCTAGATCGGAGATTAGGGTGGACACTTGATCTGTACAATGCCATGTTTCGTCAAAATGGCTTCACAGTAAGTGCAGAATGGCGGGGCCATTATCGTGCAACAAGAACCAGCTGTCTTTGTCTCGAAATTAGGGCCTCACTCCGTTGTTGTTGTTGTTGTTTTTGGTTTTTAGGAGCATTAGCAACTAAGGCCATATTGCTCCAGGATATGCGGTGGTCATTCCTTGACCTTTCCGCATCCTCCGTATTTGGTGGTGACGGGCTCGAACCCCGGTCTAATCAAGAAGCGTGTGCTACGCACTGCTGCTCCTTCCCACCTGGGTACGAAGGCGCCTACCTCACTCCGTAATGCGCTTTAGTAGTCTTTGAAGTGCCTGTACGGAGAACTCAGCATTGACTCTCTCCCCGTCATGTACAAATTCCTTGAAATTCACACCATGTTTGTTTCGAAAAATATGCTCTGCGTCGTCATGAACCTGGACTTCTGTAAACGAAACTTTTCGGGCGTTGTTGATGATTTTGAAGTCCACTGCATGCCCTGACGCTTTGTCTCTGGGTTGTACTGCAACGGTGAACACTCATGCCCAGTGACAACACAGTCGATGAAATTAGCATTGTCTTGAAAAGTCTGGATGATGTCTTCGCATGATTACGTCTTCTTTCTTCTGCTAATCCGTCAGGCTGTGCGGCAGCACACATTTTGCACAGACCTTCCTTAACCTAAATCTCCATTCAGAATTTGACAAATCGTCTCCTTATTCATATCCATCAACCATCATTCTGAGGGTTAACTGACGATCTCTTGCCACAATTTCCCGAACTTTTGCAACTCTGTCCTTATTTTGAGAGGTTGACAGTCGTATACTTGGGTCATCGCCAACATCTTCACGTTCGTCTTGTGAACCGTTTATACCATTCAGACACACTGGTACCACTTGGCGTTTCATCACCACAAAGAGGGTTTTTTTTTAAATTTCATAAGTTTCTGTTGCAGGTTTGCCCAGTTTAAAACAAAATTTGATATTTTCTTTTGATTTTCTCCATTACAAAATCGTATCATGGAACGTTAACGCTTCTAACGAAACCAGTTGTTTCTTGCAACCTCTCTGCCTACTGGACAATCGCTGTACCACCATAAATAAATAAATTTTCTGTTTATACTCCGGGACGACCAAACGGTCAGAGGAGTTCACAAGATAGACAGAATACAAGAAAGAGCACCGTATTTAGCAGTCACGGGTTTGAACCCCCGGTCACTCAAGGCACGTTTACGTATGCACCCATGCGCATGTCCATTCGGCTACGGCGGACGAATCTGTTGGAGGAAGTTTGAACTACAACATACTACTTTCGTTTATTTTCAAACTCATCGAACATGACTGCAACAGCACTAGTCCGGGAACTTTATTGCCACACCTCGTACGTCTTCTAATTAGCGCATGAAATAAATTCTTGTTAGGTAGTGTAGTCTCAAGAAAAGCGTTCTATAGTTAGGCGTGTTTATTTATTTATATAGTTGTTTAATTTAGTTTTATTTTATTTTTTTTCGGATTGTTGCAGGTGCAGCCAAATTCAACATTAGGAAGGCGAATTTTTAAGAATATGTGGTGTATGGATAAATAAATTATAATTAAATATTATGTTATTGTAAGTTTAAAAAAAAACAACAAAGTATTAAAAAACTCTGTGTGTGTGTGTGTGTGTGTGTGCGCTGGCGCGCATTTCAGTAAGACAAGTCGTTCGGATAATTTTTCCGAGAGATGAATAATTGCTATTTTTATTTAGGATTGACGGTAGAGTAAAGTTGTGTTTATATTTATTCATGTAAGCTGCATTCATTCATATAAAGTCATAAATTGCGCAGAGGGTTAGAGCTCAACTTGCTCTCTGATTCGATATGTTTCTTTCTTAAATACATATCTTTCCCCCTAATTTAATAAAAGAGTGACAAATACAATGCCATTATATTTAGGCCACCTGAATAATTAAATTCATCTGCTGTGTATGTCTTATGTTTGTTAATTGCGTGTGTTCTATGGTCAATTTGTCTGTTTTGCTGAACGAAAAACCCCAGTTTCTGGGGGGGGGGGGAACCTTGCTATCCTCGCGTCATCGACGGGATTCGAACTCGGGCCTTTTTCACCCGGTGTGGGGAGAACGATACGACTGTGCCACTCGCGCAGACAGTAGCAAATACATTCATGTGTTGGTGAGGCTGATCTCAGGGTTCCCCCCATCAGCCACCGTTGTACATCTTGTGTAGAAGCTTACGCCAAAACCGATCATTTTTATGTAGTGTGTTGGATGTGTAAGTGTAGTGATATGGTATGAGGTATGAGGTATATTGAGGGTCTAGCGGCTCCTGGGATTTCTCCCATCTCCGCGAATGTTCTATGTATCGGTGACAGTACCCTGTCAAAGCCAGAGATTTAGAAGTGTGTGGGTCATGAGTAGTGTTATATGTTGTGCCCATTGTTTATCCGGCTTATTGGCCGCCAGGCCCCTAATGGGACCCGACGATGCCCATACCTCGCCACGTGGAGGCTAGCTGGGTGTTACCATTGAGTCAATTGTACTCTGGCAGGTCCTGCCACTTACTTTCCTGGGATTTTAGTGGCTAGGACCTAAAATAAAATTGGAACGACCGTGGTTGATTTTAATTCACTTACATTAAAGCGCTAATATGGAGTTTGACGCTGAAGGCCTGTTTCTGAAGTGCCTGAAAGGTTGGGCGAAATTTTTTTGGTGTATTTTAAATTTGGACGTGTAGGGCTATACACTGTGCAAGAGAAAGAGCTGGGAGGGAAGAGTGAAGGCTGGGGGGTGAAATAGGAAGAAGAGGGTCGATAGGGTAGGTGACCCCCAATTATTCAGTGAGGCATGCCCATGCCCCACCAGAGGGAAGGAATGGTGTGGCAGGGAAGAGAGGAGACAGCAAGCTGTCACCTCCCTCCCCTGCCGGTCGTGGGAGTAAAAGAATTGCACTGCACAAGAGAGTGCAAAGCCTTGAGCCAATACGGCTCCGTTGAGGCAGAAACTTGGAGTTTCTCTATCTTCGTCGGTCTTCTGTCATTGGTAGCGTTTGGTATCCAGATTTGTCCTACAGCTATGAACACTGGTCAGGTCCGTTGTTAGTCTGTTAGCAATGGCTGTGGTTCTCTTCATCATGGGAAGATCCGCATCTCCATGGGGTTATTCTTGCGATCGCTGGTTTTAGATGATTAGTAGTGAGCAGATTCCTGAGGGAGGTTCTCCTTGAATCCTCTCTTTTTATTTATTTATTTATTTTATTTTATTATTTTTTATTTTTATCTTCTGTAGATGGCTATCAGTGTTTTACGCCTACCAAATAGTTTTTGGGCATATTCCTTTAGCTCCCTGTATTCCTCTAGTGAGTCCAATAGATGTGATTCCAAGTTCTTGGGGAGGTAGTGTATTGCAGTGATCAGTCTGCACCTGAGGTCCTCATAATGGGTGCAATCATACATAATGTGCTCCCAGCACTCAAGCTCCCCACAGGCACAGCTCGGATCCACTTCAATCCCCAGCGCTGCCAGCTTGGCTTTAAAGGCCCCGTGACCAGTCAATAAATAGGTGGTGTATAAGCCAGGTTGAAACCAAGTTGGGGGACTGGGGTACATCCTGTCGATGTTCGGAATGAATTTCCTGGTGATATTTCCCTTATTTGAGTTGGCCCAGCGCTCCTGCCAAACTTGCATCAGGTGTTTTTGCAGTCTTGTATTTTCATTTTTTTTTTGTGGTGCATTAACGTCCACAGTATAGCCATGGTGTGTACAAGGTATTCCTTTCTCTATGTGGTAGTTCATTCCCCTGCGCGTGATCTCTAAGTCAAGGGGGAGAGCTCCGGCCAAGACCTGCAGTGCGTGGGTACTGGTTGTGCTACAAGCATGTGTAACTGTCAGTAGGATGGTTCTTTGCGTTGCATCAAGGATGCGTCGGTTTGCTACAGTTGCTGTTTTGGGAAACCATATTTCTGAGGCGTAAGTGATGATGGGTAGGAAGGTTGTTTTATAAAACAATGACAGGGTGCATTTGGTTTAACCCCCAGTCCCGCCTGGCGATCCTAGCCACCAATCCAGAGTATCTTTTAATTTTGGCTCTGATATACGTTAGATGGTGTTTAAAGGTAAGATTGTTATGCTTTCGGCCGATACCTGGCTCTTAGCAGATGGGAAGTAGCAACACCTGGTCACCACGTCCCATCCTCCATCCCCGCCACGTGGAGGCGACAAGGATCTACTATCACCTGCTGGACTAGCCCAGGGCAAAAGACCCGAGAGTAACAAATACAGTAGGTTCTCGCCATTTCCGATGTCATTCACAGAAAAAAAATAATAATAATAAAGATATAAAAAATATCGACTATAGTTCGACCGTCGCTGACTTGGCGCTCAATCATTCTCTGAACTTAATCTTATTTTCTCGTCAACCCAAGTTTGCAAAAAGTTTTCCAAGTTTGCAAATCGTCCAACAAAAAGCGCATCGAAATCGCTGTCTATAACGTGGATGCCATCACTTATGTGAATAATTATTTTTTCTCTGTATTTTCATATTTTCCACACACAGTATTTAAATTTATAATTTATTTTGCTATTTATAAACCACAGGAAGTTTCCTTCTTAATATTGTAATTGATTCAACTGCTGTAATCCATACCAACATATTAAACAGCAGTATAAAATAATAAATACAGTTAACTACATACAAGCCCTATCCGAGCTTCATTCTGGGCACAGATACGCCGAGTTGATGACGTTCTTCCGTTATTATATACACCTGTAGTCGATCGTGTAATCAGATCTGAAGACTGTAACATGGGTCGTCGCTCCATAAGATCTATTTACAGTACACTGTTCCATAGTTCAATTATTAAGAGTCTTACGAATGTCGCATATCGCAATTGGCTTTTGCAGAAATCTGCAGCTTAAGTTTTTGCCTACACTAGAGCTCGCAACAATTGTAACAGAGTTATTAATAAGTCGAAACTCTAATTGAATAAGCCAAAAGTAGAAAACGTAGTCTCTTTGTCAAAGCTATTGGTCAAAACTTCTGTCCATGAATTCTCCTTTCTTTGATACAACCGGCTAATTCCATTGCATCCTAGGCTAAAGACATCCTATTTTTCTTCTAAATGTAATTCTTGTATCTACAGTCTTGGTAAACCACCTCCTGTTACGACCAGTACACCCATTTAATGCCTCTTGTGATCTTCCGACAGAAGGATGTTAGAAGAACTTTAAATAATCTTTAAATAATTAAATAAATAATCTTTAAATCCTTTAAAGAACTTTAAATAATGTTACGAAAGTTTCAGCTCCTGATGACATTTCTGCACTTGTTCTCAAAATTTATGTTCCTGCTCTCTGTCATATTTTTACACTTTTTGTTTTATATTCCACTGGTGTTTTTAGTTCTGCTTGAAAATTTGCTTATTATATCCAGTCAGTTCGAAAAAAAACAAAAACCGATAAATTCCTTCGGTCCAGTTCACGCCCCATTGTACTGACCTCTACTCTTCCTAAAGTAATGTAGAAATCCATCAACCGCCAAATCTTAAGCTCATTCCCCTA
Source organism: Mastigoproctus giganteus (assembly GCF_048544385.1). Taxonomy (NCBI): domain Eukaryota; kingdom Metazoa; phylum Arthropoda; class Arachnida; order Uropygi; family Thelyphonidae; genus Mastigoproctus; species Mastigoproctus giganteus. The sequence goes on from NC_143575.1 coordinate 129,653,800, forward strand.
TTCTCTTTAAAACCAGTTGGAACACGTGCCGCACCCACGGTCCAACTCCAAACTTTCAGAACCAACTTTTCGTCTTCCTGATTTATTCCTTCTACTTCAGTTTTCTGTAACAGCCCTCCTTTCCATGTATTTCCCGAAAACTATATTTTACAAAAATTCAACTCTAATGCAATGTATCGTGTATATGTATCATATTTTTTAACCACACACACATGATACTAAGTACTGTAAGTTCTATTACCTTTCGTCTTTGTGGTTTTCCACACACACAAAAAAATTTTAAAATAATGAATAAAAATAATATTGTTGAATAAATAAATAAAATAAATAGTGGACTAAGCACAACCTTCAGTCACGTTCACGTTTTTTTTTCCTATGAAAACTTCAAACACGAAAGGTATTTACTTTTTTTTTTTAAAAAATGTTCTTTTAAGGTAAGTCTGGCATTCACTGGTATTTCATTGTCTGAAATGGGTGCGGGATTCTTTGTAGTTATGACTACTATATGTAATAGTAGGGGAATTGTTGGCACCCTTAGGACTTGCACTAATTTCTGTGAGTGCTGGATTATATCCAGCACTCACAGATAATAGAGCAAGCTTATCTTGTAATAGAGCAACCTTATCTGCGAAAAGATCTAAACCTCCCAAGCACTTCCAAATTCATTTCACAAATATACGTGGTCTTAATTCTAATCTCAACGATGTCCATTTCCATTTGCAATCTGCCAAACCCATGTACTTTTTCTGACAGAATCTCAGTTATCGGTTGATTCAACTACTGTTCATCTCAGATACCCAAATTATTCGCTGTATGATTCTTTTCGCCTCAAAGGTGGTACTTGTGCATATGTCCGTTCTGATATTTCCTGTCAGAGACTTGGCAATTTGGAATCTCCTCTCTTTGATCTTCTCTGGCTTAAAATCTCTCTACCTCATTGTGTCAAATTCATCTGTTGTCTCTACCGATCTCCCAACTCCACTAATCACTTGGAGCTCTTTGACTTCCTCTCTTTGCAACTTGACTTTCTCCAGTCCAACTTTCCTAACAGTGAGGTAATTTTCCTTGGTGATTTTAATGTTCACAACTCCAGGTGGCTTCCGTTTTCTAGTCACACCGACCCAGCTGGTCGAGATGCTGAGGCTTTTGCAATTACTAATGATCTTGCACAGATTGTTCATTTACCTAAAAGAATACCGGACAATCCTAATCATACAGCCAATACGCTTGATCTTTTTCTCAAAAACAACACTTCTAAGTACACGGTCGAAGTCAGAGGTCCTTTAGGCACTTCAGATCACAACTTAGTGATTGTCTCTTCTCCAATGGAACCTTTATCTCATGGCTATTCCCAACCTCGTGTTGTTTGGCATTACAAGAATGCAAAATGGGATGACCTGCAAGACTTCTTTTCTTCTTTTCCTTTGTCGGATCACTGTTTCAATAGTTCTGATGTCAACGTTTGCTCAGATCATGTCAGTGAAATTATTCTTGCAGGAATGGAATCCTTTATCCCACACGCCACTTTAAAATCTCGTCCTTTATCTAAACCTTGGTTTTCCAATAAATGTGCTAAGGCTGTTTAAGAGAAGAATGTTGTATATCGTAATTGGCTTGTTTCTAATTCTTCAGTTTCATTTTCTGCCTACACCAAAGCTCGCAACAATTGTAAAGCAGTTATTGACCAGTCCAAACTAGAGTTTGAACAGGCTAAGAGTAGAAAACTTGCTTCTTGCCCTAATGGTAGCCGAGCATTCTGGTCTCTTGCCAAAGCTATTGGCCGCAACTTTTGCCCATCTCTGCCCCCACCTATGTCCAAACCAGATGGTTCTGTTGTCACTTCAGCCAAGGATAAAGCTGACCTGCTAGCATACCATTTTTCTTTCAACTCATGCATTAACGATCTTGGTAAAACACCTCCCACTATTCCCAACACGCTCCATTCAATGCCTCCTGTGGTCTTCCGTCAAAAGGATATTAGAAGGATTTTGACGAATCTTGATGCTAAGAAAGCTCCAGGTCCCGATGGTATTTCTCCACTTGTTCTCAAAACCTGTGCTCCTGAACTTACTCCTATTCTTTGCCGTCTTTTTTTCATTTTCTTATTTCAAAGGTGTTTTTCCTTCTGCTTGGAAATTTGCTCATATCCAGCCAGTTCCTAAAAAGGGTGACAAACCCCTCCCATCCAATTATCGTCCCATTGCAATTACTTCTACTCTTTCTAAAGTAATGGAGAAATGAATTAACCGCCAAATTTTAAACTACCTAGAAACCTTCTGTCTGATCAACGATCGCCAGTATGGATTCCGTCAGTGTCGATCCACTGGTGATATTCTGGCTTATGTTACCCTTAATGGACTAATTCAATGGAAAGCCTTTTGACATCTCAAAGGCTTTCGATCGTGTTTGGCATAAAGGTCTTCTAAACAAGCTTCCATCTTATGGAAGCTTGTTTTTAGTAATTGGTTATCCAGTTTTCTCTCTGTTCGTTCACTGAGGGTGATGATAGATAGCTCTCTGTCTTCTAACTTCTCCACTAATGCCGGTGTCCCCCAAGGTTCAGTTCTTTCCCCCACTATTTTCCCCATTGTATATTAATAATCTTCTTCCATTGACTGGAAATCCTAACCATAGTTTTGCTGATGATAGCACATTGCATTCCACTTTCCATTTTGAAAAACCTTGCCCTGCTCAATCAGCTTCAACTTCTCTAATATCCGCTGACAATTCCTTAGATTCTCCAGTGGGGCAAAGACAACTTAGTTGATTTCAACCCTTCTAAAACTCAGTCTTGTCTTATATCTCGCAAAAAGGATTCTTCTGCTCCTATGCTTATCTTTAGAGACACTCCGATTTCTAGGCAAAATGATATATCTCTTTTGGGGATTATCCTGACTTCTAATCTCTCTTGGCACAAGCACATTACAAATATTTCTTCTTCTGCATCTAAAAAACTTGGTTTTCTCTTTCGCTCTCGGCGTTACTTTTCTTCCAAACAGCTGCTCACTCTGTATAAATCGCAAATCCGCCCTGCCATGGAATATTGTTCCCACATCTGGGGTGGTGCCCCCAAAACTTCTCTCCATTCAGAAGAGGGGGGCAGTTAGGTTAATTAATGATTCATCTCTAACAGAGTCTCTGCACTCGCTGTCTCATAGACGTACTCTTTCTGCTGCATGCCTCTTCTACAGATATTTCCATGGGCACTGTTCTTCTGAATTGGCTTCTATAATTCCTGCTCTCTCTGCCAAAACAGTCCGAACACGTGCCGCCATCAGCCAACATCCATTTACTGTCCAACTTCAAACCCACAAACCAACTTTTCATCTTCCTCGTTTATTCATTCAACTGCCGTTTTCTGGAACAACCTTCCTTCGTACGTATTTCCTGAAAATTACAATCAACAGAAGTTCAAGTCCAATGTCAACAAATATCTTCTTTTAGTACGGTATAGCACGTTACTAAGTACTATAGGTTCTAACACCTCTCGTGTTTGTGGTTTACATAAAAAAAAAAAAAAAAAAAAAAAATCCATTAAGGATAGTGTATGAATAGTTAGTCCGCCTTCTGCATCCTTCTTAGTGATCGTTGCTTCCTAGTACTGAAATGACCAGAAACAACTATACAACACACATACCGCATAAACATATTATTATGCTCTTATCTGGCCATTCTACAGATTTCTGTAACATGTCAATGTACCACGGCGGAGTTGAACTAACGTTTAGGGGTCATCCTACATAAGACATCGCATTTTCACTTGTCCAAACGCGAAAGGTATTAGAACCTGTAGTTGTTAGTGCCGTGCATGTATTGAAGGCTGAAAAGAGCATAATAATATGTTTATGCGGTATGTAAAGTTTGTTTCGGAAAGCCGAAGCTGAAGGGGTATACGAAGAAGAGGTAAACTTTCATAATTACTTTGATTCTGAATTCTACTTCTCTCTTCTAAACCAGTCCAAACACGTAACAAATGTTTTGACTGGTTTAGAAGAGAGCGGTGCATGTCTCCATGGCCACTGTTCAGAAGAACAGTGGCCATGGAGACATGCACCGTATCTAGTAGTCACGGGTTTGAACCACGATCCAAAGAGCGTGTGCTACTGCACTCTTTCCCATGACCACTCGGCTACGTCAGACGTAGTGTGTTATCATGAACAGAACTACTGAATGAAAAAAAAAGCATTTTGGTTCAGTCATATATTAGAATACAGACATAAAACAGTTGATGCTAACAGAATGGCATAGCTTGAAAGAAATGTATAATGTTAATTAATTCATAAAAAGTTTAAATTATGTTTCTTTTTAGTGGGTGTTTAAAATACAAATCGTATTAAAAGATAAATGCTGTACCACTTTTAGTTTTTCATGTGGCTAGATTCATCAAATGATTCCCCTCCCTCTCCTCCCCTCCCCCCAAAAAAGATTCCCGCTAGGGCTTCAAAAATACTAAATCCGTCAGTGGAGTTGATTAGTTCACATCAACGCAGGAATACAAGTAGTACATATACATGTGCGCATATGACTGCCAAATTATGGTAATGTTCTTGGTTTTTTTTTTTATCTTTTAAACTCCTATGACCTTATTCGGCCTTCCCCGAGTATAAACATTTTTTTTTTTTTTAAATTTCTGTGGCGTCTCGCTGTTAAGACCACATGCTGGTTGTCCTGGGATGGTGTAATCCTTAGCCAACCTTCAATTTGTTTCGGGATACCTCTCCTGTCACCTGATGTTTCCATAACCATTTCTGGCATTTAATACTGTGGCTGGCTCGCGACTATCATCGTGCCAGTATTTAATAAATAAATAAATTTTCTATTTATAGCATTAGCATTGGCATTACAATGGCCTAAATGATACAAGGAAGTAGGCTATTCTTGCGTCTACCAAAAAAAAAAAAAAAAAAAAATCGACCAGTCATACCACCGTAGCGAAAAAGTGCCTGTCCGATTGTGCTTTATCGGACAGGCACTTTATCAGACTATCCACCTCTAACACTGTTGCAGGCAATTCATTCAAATGATATACAACACGCTGTCCGAATGTAAACTTCAATGAGAATCAGCCTTCTGTTATCCCCAAAATTTGGTGTTTGTGTCCCCCGATATACCTCTAGCAGCTAACTCACCCCCCCTTTCTAAGGTGTCTAAGTGCTAAGCTGTGTAGTCCCCTCTTTTTAAGCCGTTCTTCATATGGACATCAGTTAGCACGTCATTTACACTGCTGAACGAACACATAAGGTTAGAAGATTTATCTACTACTCAGAGTCACTGGAATATCCAGCCCTTTTTTTATAGAAAGGGAGAGCAATATAACAATGATGATATATGTAATTGATAATTAAGCTCGAATTCAGTTTGAATTTATCTCGAATTTTTAACTAGTCACTATATAGCATACATACACTCCCGCCTAAAAGTTTGGAATCACGTTTCATTTTTCTTAATTTTCAAAGTTTTTACTAGTTTACCAATTTTTATTGAAATAATTTCTATTATGTATAAAAATCAAAAAACTTAAATAATGTTTAAAAAAATTGTTTAAAAAAGTATTTCTCGAATATTCTAGAGATTTAGGAAATTTCTAGAAGGTATAGAAGACTCTTGAATGTGATACAATGTGGTAGATGATTTTAGAGTGTTTTTCAATAATATGAATTGAGAAATAAGGGCTGTAACTTATAAAATCGACATTGTAAATTTTGTGGATTTCGTGATGAGCATAGCAAGAAATTGAGTTTTGAAAAAAGAAGTGCTATTATAAATAAAGTTATTCTTAAGAAAAAAAGTTATATAAAGAAATTCTAAAGAAAGTTTTATAAAGAAAGTTATTCCACAAGTATTGGCAAAAAAACTAGGTGTTTCATTTAAAGTACAAACTACCATTCGACAATTCAAGGAGACTGGCAGTTTAAGGGCAAATCACGATCACGAACAACAGAAGCACAAAACACTCATTTCTAAACGCCGTCGACGACTTACTGTACCTGAAATCCAACTGTGTTCAATAGGAATAGAGAATCTCCGGTGTCTACATCCACAATAAAACTACATCCTCGTCTTAAGCAGCAGGACTTCATTGTCGTATGTAGCTGTCCGAAAACCCTTATTAAAACCGGAAAATCGAAAGAAACGGTTAGGCTAAGAGACATCAAAATTGGACAGTTGAAGAGTGGAAAAACGTACCGTGGACGGATGAATCCAAATTTGAAATTTTTGGATCCAAGCGTAGAGTTTATGTGAAACGATCATCTGAAGAAAAAGTGGTGCTACATTTTTTAATACCTACACTCAAGCACCGTGGTGGTTTCATCATGATCTGGGGTTGCTTCTGTTTTTCTGGAGTCTATGGCATCGTCAGACTTGATCGAATTTTAAGAAAAGAAGGCTATAAAACCATTCTTGAACATAATGCAATAACCTCTGGACTTCGACTTCGTGGAAGAAATTTTATATTACAAGATAATTACAATGACCCGAAGCACAGCGCTAATATTTGCAGGGACTTTCTAGCAACTAAACAACAGGAGAGGGTATGGTCTGGTCTCCCCAATCCTCTGACTTAAACCGAATAGAGCTTGTATGGGATCATTTAGACCTTCAAGTCCGTGAAGTTTACCCTCTTCACAAAATTTATGGGAATCCTTGCAGATCGCTTGGAATGTTAATCAACACACTTATAAAATTAGTCGCCAAAATGCCACGTCTGTGCAAGGCAGTGATAAAATCTAGTGGAGAATATTTTGATGAAAAATCAGTATGCTGTTAATATTAATCGTTTCAATATTTTTTTTGCTGTAAAATTTTCTATGTTTAATAAAAAGTCTTAAAATCTTTGTAGTGTTTTATATATATATATATATTTAACCTTACAATGTCATAGTTAATTTTAAAAAAAAATTAACGAAAATTGTTATCATATGCTGTGATTCCAAAATTTTAGGCGGGAGTGTATGGATAATGAGATTATTATTTTAATGGCACCGGAGCCTGTTGCGCATATCCGTAATCATAATTTTTCTGTAGAAGTGTATATTCACAGGCCGATTTGCAGGTTGTTTGGCTGAAATCCCGAAATTGTTATTCGCGGTGAAAAATCCAATGGGGGCATCGCCCGTATCCGCCACTTCTCCGATTCTCCATCGCGTTAGAACAGAACAGAATATACAGCCCGTGTGTTTTGCATGTGCCAGAGCTAAGAGTTATATTTTGACATCAGATTTGAATGTTAAATTACACCATTCCTTAAAATTCCCTATAAAAATTTAAGAAATTATGTTTAAAAAAAAATGGCTGTAGTTAACTTTTGGACACCACTATGCATTGAAGGTACTCAATGAAAAAAAAACTGTGGTATTTGCAAAAATATTTCTTGGCTTATCCCTGATCTGAGTACAATGTCGGCATTTAAAGATTGCTACTGTCTTTCATCATTCTCTCATTATCAGTTTTGTAACATCATCATTTAGCATTTAATCCTCCGAAATAAAATAAAATTTCTATTCAGAGTCGACCACATTATTAGAGATGTTCACAGAGGAGAGAGAGAGAGAGAGAGAGAGAGAGAGAGAGAGAGAGAGAAAATACCAGAAACAGTACTGTATTTAGCAGTCATGCGAGCTTGAACCACGGTTGCTTAAAGCACGTGTATTTATGCATCCTCGCAGATGACCACACGGCCTTTGAAAATAAACGTGTGGTAGTAGGTTGAAACGAAATTACTAAAATCGCAGAATTGAAAGAAATGGAACGATTCTTTTCAATATTGGAAACCTCGCGTGTAGCGCAGTGGGTCCGAGTTCGAATTCCGTCAATGAAGCGAGGAATTTTTTTCTTCTTCTTCACAATGTGGCTAAATCATTTTTCATGAAGGTTAAAAGGGGAACTTGGGATTGATGTTGTTTTTATTTATGCACCAGAAAAGGATGACAATAAACTTATAAGATCCACTCAAGTCATTAGATAATATTGAATTGGTCTCTCAGGCATGGATAGCTGGTTTTTGCCCAGAAACTAGGGATTTTTCGGCAAACGAAACAGCAAATTGATCGTAGAACACATTCAGTTTACTCGGCTGGTCCTAATATGACAGCTTTTTTTAATGCATTGATGTAAAATGAATAAGCATTTTAGTGATAAGAATAAAAATAAGATATTCAAGTCTCGCTGTTATTGATAATTGATATTTTGTTTGCGACCTCTAACAGTGGAAACTGCAGGTGGAATTTTTATAGCATCCGGACATGACTGCAACTCTCATCCATGTCGATTCCTATAAAAAGCAGATGAATTCTGTGAGCATCGAAATACTGCAAACGATGTTTACGTAGTTGACAATACCAAAAATAAACTATCTTGTAGAGGTCAATATTATCTAATGACTTGCATGGATCTTATTAGTTTATTGTCATCCTTTTCTCGTGCATAAATAAAAACCAGCATCAACACCCAAGTTCCCCTTTTAACCTTCATGAAAAATGAGAAAGATTTGACGACATTCCGGGTAGTGGTCACCATATTCTCCCAGAACTACTGATCTCGCTCCCTCCACAACTCATCATCAAGGCGTGTCTTGTTCCTCCCCGCTCATCAGCCTCTTTGAGTTCAACACTGGGATGTCCTGGGCAGGGTGTGTCGGCCATAGGTGCGGTGTCCGGGGTTACTTGTCGTTTACCACTAGTGAGGCTCCAAGTCACGTTCTGCTGGAACTCTAATGTGGCTAATTAATGTTGTCGATAAATGAATACGGCCGGGTTCGAGATTAAACAGAGGCGCGTATACACACACGCCGTGTTAGTTCATAAATTAAATTCTAATTATAGACGTATCTGTGTCCCGCGTTACAGACAATCGTCTTTCAGCTCTCCATCATTACAACCGACAGAGAGCGCGGGAAAATGCCCGAGGTCACTGAGCACTGAGATCTGTGCACGCACGTTCAGTGGAAGAAGTCCGTCTGATTCGTTTACACGTGGTGTTTTTCCGCAACAGGGTAACCAACGTCACGTAAGTGATGAGTCACGAATATCTCCACCTGTCGCCCAAAGGCAGAGACTGACATTCCCCAAACTGTGAGGTCTAGTTAATAAATTGTGCAGCACAGTTCGTTAAAAGGTCTTCAGTTGTAATAGCCTTTAGACAACGGCGTTTCTCATGCGGTATACACTCTCGATAAACAAAATGTAGCTGCACTTTGCGTTTTTTTAGATATTACGAGTGTCTTATTTGAATAAATTAAACTAATGCTTTTGATAGAAATATAATCCTTGGATTACAAATCCATGCAGATTCATTGCGCTTGGATTCGTAATGTTTGGACAGAGTGTGTCAGCTGAAATCAGAGGTGGCCCTCGTCCGTTCCTGTCACCATTTGGCGATCACCTTGCGGGGGGAGGGGGTGTCAGAAAGCCTCAACATACTCTTGAAGGGGTTTGGAAGAAAGCAGTGAGCACCGATTGCTCGATTCTTATAAAACGCTAGTTGCTGCCACCTGGTTTAAATGTTGGGAATATGGCTAGATTTTCATGGACTAATAAAATGGTCCATGAAAATCTAGTGCCGTGCAGATGGATGCTTAATGTTCGATTGGCGCAAATGGTTTCTGCGAATGCGTTCAGATTAATGAATAGCTGTTTATTCATTTTATTAATTGAAGACAGAAGACTAGCAGCTCTTGACTTGGGCCACTGTGGATCCTCTCCTCTGCATATCGACGCTCTTCAGGTTGGCATACGTCTCGAAACTCAACTGACTCGCCTAACCGGGTCGCTGTGGCTTATGCCATGGTGCGACAGGTCCCGAAACTTCCCGAACTTCTTGATATCCGCTTCGGAATGTTCCTGCAGTTGGAATTTGAACAAGGATCTGGCAAATTATGTCCCGTGTGCATAAAAATAAAATAAATAAATAAATGACCGCTACTGACGGTGAAGCAGATGTACCGGCAACTCGATAGGTAACAAGGTTTTTTTGCACATAAAGCGAAAAGCAATTGCTTCACCTTTTTTTTTTTTTTTTTTTTTTAGTTACTTGAACTTTTTTGGTATGGAATGTGTGATTCATGGCCTACCTAAACATCCTCGTGACCCAGAGGAGCAGAGGGGGGGGATCTCTGAGCAGTTTATTTTGTTTTCATTCGTTTTCGTTATGGTAATTAACTTAAATTTAATTATAAATTAAGACAGGAAGAAATCAGCATTCTGAATTTAGAACCCCATCCTGTTAACTGTGAAAGCAATACCTACTAAATATTACTTTCATATCGGGGCAGAAAGAGTACGTTAAAATGACTTCCAGCAAAGTGTTAATGAAATCCTCTTTTTCATCAAACCATATGAATACGACATGTTGGAGTATTCTATACGAGAATTCGGTGTATGGTGATAGTGTTGGAACAGATATGTGAAGATAAGTAAATTTAGTGAAAAATGGTGTTGTTTCTTGGAGGGATTAAGGCCCTAAGTCACTCATCAGCGACCTAAGGTCATATTGCGCTGTGAAAAATGGTGTGATATATGAAGTTTTCATAAAGCCCTTGTGCACTTCACAACTACAGTGCACTTCACAATAACAAATACGAAAGATTGTTATCTAAAAACATTCTGTTTTCATTTATTTATTTTATATGATATGATTTATATATATATATATATATATATATATATATACTCATTTTGTGTACGTATTGTGTGTTGTGGTCACAGGCAGTGGTATAGCAGTTTAGCTAACGGGAGGCGAAATTAAGTAAGGAATTAGGATAGAAATAGGGAACTGCTGCTCTCATATATTCTAATAGCCCAGAGATTGGAAAGAATTAGTTGGAGTAAAGTGAACAGTATATGAATGAAGAATATAAGGTAAGTGTTTTGGTTATCCGGAAGCGTGATTTCCCGTCTGTTCTAGTAACAGCCCTGGTCACTTAGATATGTGGATCAGTAAATAGTTGCATGTGTACAATATATAATAATCTTAATATCTTATATTAAAATTTATTTATTTATTTAATATTAACCTTTAATGTAGTCTTATAATAAATACCTAAATTGCTATACCTGTGACCACAAAACACAACATGTACACAAAATGAGTATATACAAGTAGGACTTGTATACTCTACGAAGCTCTGTCTTTGCAGCAAGTTGGAAGATAGGCTAATAGTTTTTTTTTTTTTTTTTTTGTTATTTGTTGGCGCATCGGCTTCTGTGGCCATAATCCACCTCCCGCGGTTTTTGTATTTTCTACTCTGATCCAAACCGAGACGGGATTTGAACCCGCGACCTTTAGGTTGCCAGGCAAGCACTTTACCCACCTGACTAGCCCGGTCGGCAGGCTATTAGATATATGCACAATAACAGAAATCACACACACACACACCGGAACAACAGCTACGTAAGGTTAGAGGAATTCATTTAAAATACACGAACGTCGTCGTATTAATAATCACGTGGTCTTTCCACGGTAAATCAAACGCATGTACTTCTGTACTTTCGCGCTTGCTCTGTCGGCTCTGTAAGCAGTATTTGAAAGCTGCTTCACAGATTGCTTCCTTTATTTTATTAATTTATTAAGTTTTGTATAAACACAAAGTTTGTAGCTTTTTATAAATTTAAAGACATCAGCTGTTACGAGTGAAAAACTAACAAAGCGAGTGTAAATTTCTTTATCGACTTGGTGAAAATATTAGTGTTAAGAAGTAATAATTGGCTTTCAAATTCTGCTTACAGAGCGTTTCTATTAATATACGACTGAAGTTAGTGTAGTTTTTGCAGTGAAGTGCACAAAGACTTAATGAAGACCATGTGGTCTGCCCAGCGGATTATCTCCATTCCTTTTATCAACCACAGCGTTCTACCTTGTTTCATGGTGATCTAAAAAGCACAATTCCAATTTGAAACTGGAAAACAAGAACTTGTTCACACTGGACTTCAGTCCGCAGCTTGTAATATTCAGGAACCGCATCTGTTTATATTGATTTATATTACTTTATATTTGAGTAATATAATCGCTATAAACGGCCGATAGCGTTTATAGGGATTTAGCGAGTGTTCAAGCGCAAGAATGCAGTATTGCATACGCATTTGGGTGGACCGTGGTGCAAGCACACTTGACTGCTAATTACGGTTAATGATTGTATTCATTGTCAGACTACTTAACTGTGAACTTCTCTGAACTAGTGGTCTAGCCGGAGTATAAACAAGATTATATTATAACTTATAATTATGCAAAATTACAACTTAATTCAATATAAATGTATTATTATTATTATAGCTTTAATTGTTTTTGAACAAAATACGAAACGCCCATTTTAACATTGAGTTAATGATCTTTTTCTTCCTAAATAGCAATAGACAATCACTTCACTATGTAACAGAGTCACTCATCTTATAAAATAATTACTGTGCCATCAAAGTGTTTTGAAACGGCACGGTAAGAACCTTTGTGCTGTGCGATTAAATATTTGTCCGCACAGAAATTCAGGGAAATTAAAAATATGTGTACAACAGCGCATATATATATATATATATATATATATATATATATATTTGATTATTATTTATTATGCAAATTTTGGATCCCCAGTGTGATAGGGGGAATCCAAAAATTTACTTATTGCAACTGCTTTAATTTTCTGGCAATTTAGAGGCCCCAAAATTATTCTAACCCCACTGAGTTTAGCTACATTATGGATTACATAGCCTATTACTGGCTACTCTGAGGAATAACCACTCTTCCTGACATTGCTTCTATGGGAAAATGTGTTAAGAACAGTCGAATTAATGAACGAGCTTTTGAGACAGAAACCGTTCCTAATCTTCAGAAATTCGGTACACCAGATATCATCCAAGCTAGAATAAAAGTTTTAAAAAATTTTTGAGAAATTCAGGAATGAAAAGTATTTTTTCCGTATTTTCTTCACCTACTGTCGTATTCGCTGCTGGGTGCCCTAGTAGGTGAAGAAATGTCGTAGAAAGTTTGAAGGGAAGATAAAAGTGATGAGCCCAGGATATGGCGAGTAACAAGTTAATTTGGGGATGTACGATTCAGGACCGGTTCTAGGGTTCAGGGCCCTTGTTGCGAGAATTAATGTTGGAGGGAGGACAGCAAGAAGGAATTAATTTTGAATTGAAAATACACAAACTGCGCTGGGCAGCCCAAATATTTGATCGACCAAATATTTAGTTGACAAATGTCTGAGTTTAGTTCTTGAATATATTTCATTATGTTACGCCTTAACCTTTTTCAAATATTTGCTCCGTCCAATCAATATGTACGATGTCCAAGCAGAATAAAATGAACACGATCTATTCACTGTGCTCATTTCATTCTGACTGGGCTATATATTTTTGTTTTGATTTCGTTCTGCCTTCACGAGCAAAGTACAATCACCGTAAACGACAGTGATCTTTATCGCCTCGCTTCTCACCAAAATTATTACGCCAATTACAAATAACGGCGGGCCACCGGAGAACAAAAGGAGTAGAGCACTGTCTTGTCACATTATAGTCTACACCTTTTAAGACGGTGAGATAACACATTACTGCTATTTCTGTGATAAGAAAAGGGCGTAGAAACTTATAATATATTTATTAGAAAATAATACATGCTGCATGTAATAAATGAGTACTTGTGTACGTGCGTAGAAAAGGTCCGCCTTTCCGTAGGTGAGCCTAGTCTACTTAATCGTTTGTGAAAATTCTGTTTAACGCGTCCCCTACAATGTACCAGTCTGTGACTGATTGCTGCCTTCTTATGTCTGACAGATACTCATCTTTAAAAAGGCGTCAGCTTAAAAGAAACTCTCCACATATGCAAAAAGAGGTAAAAGTAGCGACTCGGCGGTTTTTGCGGAAGAACTTCCTCTAAATTTCCGTGATGATAACGACAAGAAGGTATTACTTGAAAAACTTCATGTTTTCTTTAAGTCTGAAACAAAGAAGACATTCGAATTACTTTAAATGTATAAATAGAAAAGCAATATACATTATATAAAAAGACTGCAGAATCGTCACACCACAGGCATATCGTTGTATGTAAAAATAATAAATTTTCTGTTTGTACTCCGAGATGGCCACACAGTGTCAGAGGAGTTAACGAGAGAGAGAGAGCGAATACAAGAACATTGACATTTAGCATTCCCGGCGTCTTGAATCACTGGCAGCTCAAACACTTGTACAGATATACTCCTGCGTTTTTTGTTGTGTTAGTTCCATTTGATTTTCTTGGAATATCCCTGACGATTCGAATTTTTAATCAATCTCTATTTAATAAATAAATAAATTTTCTGTTTATACTCCGGGACGACCAAACGGTCAAAGGAGTTCACAAGATAGATAGAATACAAGAAACAGCACCGTATTCAGTAGTCACGGGCTTGAACCCCGGTCACTCAAGGCACGTGTACTTACGCACCCGCGCGCCTGGCCACTAGGCTACGGCAGCCTTTTCCACTTAGCTGCATAGGTTAAAACAGGCTTGCAAACTGAGTTATAAAATGTTAATTTTGTATTTTGGCTAATTTGTCACCACTATAAAAATAAAATCTTTCGCATGTGATAGAATTACAACTGGGAGGGTTCCAGATTATCCTGTTCAGGAGTACAGATATAAATTTACATTTTGCATGTGTGGATGCAGAGTAATACTTCAGCTAGTACAAAATTCGAAGTGCATTTCTTCAACTTACCCTGCGTCAACGATGCAAACAATTTAGTTTCGATCAGTTGTGATCAAAACTAACTACAAGTTTAACCTTCATTAAATTATGCTGCATTCCTATGAGAAAGAGCTTAGACTAGGGCCGGTTCTAGAGTTCAGGAGTCCCAATGCGGTAATGAAGGTTTTGTTCGTCTAGTTCTCTTTGCCAGGAATGGGACCTTTGTGTGGATTTGGTGCCCTTTTCAATCGGTGGTCTCTCTAAGCATAACCAGTCTTTCGAGTAACCAATATCAGTCTAAAATGTGTAATGAACCGAATGTGAATAACCGAATAATATCAGAATAGTATTACTCTGTAGTTGGAATGCATATAGTGAGATAAGGAAACCATAACAAATTTAAATTTTACAAACAATCGTGTTGTTGCATTCATATCTGCTATTTCCTAAATAGAAATGTGTTTCGATATTATATTATACAAATAATAAGGGACCTTTTTTTTTCAACAGATTTGCGGAGCTCCTGGGCGAAATTTATCCACAATTTATCCACAAGATAAATTGTGGATAAATTTTTTCCATCTACGTAGCTTCATAAAGGGATCCCGCGTTAAAATTGCGGTACTCCCTTATGAAGACAATTAGCTACAATTCTCTTTTATAACAGAAAATGAAATTTTTAGTCTACTTGTTATTTGTGTTTTAAATCATTAGTTAGGGCCAGCGTCTAAACTGATACCGAACGATGCGGGGAGCCTAGGCGATGCTCAGGGGCTTCGGCTCTAGCGTGAAACTGATATTCATTCACACCACTCATGTCACGAAAACCTCAATGAAAGTGCCCACACACGTGCCTTTGAGTATTTTCTGCTGTTTCTGTGAGCCTGTCATTAATGACTTAATTATCCAAGTTCGGCATGAGTGTCTGTTTGAGGATCAGTGACTGTTAAGGAAACTATATGCATAGTATAGCCATTTAAATGTAGAATTTCGTAACCTCTTCCTGGCCAGCGTTCCCTTGTTTGATTTCCTGACAACGACAGTTCTAAACAAAAAAAAAAAAAATAATAATAATAAATAAATAAAATATATATACAATATATATATATATATATATATTTTATATATATAAACCTAGTACCATATAAATAAACCTAGTAGGAAACCTAGTACAGTACTGTACATACATACATATCAAATATATTGGTGCATAACGCAGTTAATTTTATTTTCAATTTGTAAACCGCGCTATAGCGAAACCCGCGCTGTGCGTACGAGGTATTCCTGTACCACTTTCATCCTTTAAACTGTCACCGTTGTTGTGAACGATAGCAGCCCTAAATTCCTTTCCTCTAACTTTTCCTTACATATTCTAATCAGCATCTCCCCCCCCCCCGCATTTACTGCTGGACGCATATAAAACGGAACCCTGAATATCTTTAGAGAGAGAGAGAGAGAGAGAGAGAGAGAGAGATAATCTTTAATGCCCTTCACGGCCAAAAAGCCAGGGGTTTACATTTTTACAGCCTCCCAAAACTTCTTGGAAAATCGAACAATTATTTACAAAAAAATGTAATTTTACAAATGAAGCAATTACTGAAAAATTTACTTCTGCAATCACTGAAAAACTCCGCAAGCCCAATTTTCTTTCAGTTTTATTTTTTATTTTTTTATTTATTTGTGTTTTTATTTGTTCTTTCTGTGTTATACATTTGGTTGTCCTGCTTTCTTGCTATTTTCGCCTGCTCATCATAAAAGGCGTTTCTAAAGGTTTTTATTTTTAGAGACTCTGCATCTGCTAAGTTATCACAATATCTCTGAATTTCCATATAAATTTTCTTAATATCTTGCTCATCTCCACATTGCGGTAACAAATTCCATTCAGGTTGTAAGTAAAATTTTTTGGCTCCTTCTTCTACAGTCCTCTCCTGCTTTTCCAAAATCACCCTTAATTTTCTCTTAACCTTAGCCCGTACTTCCCAACGTGCCTCCTCATGGGAAGTATAGTCTGAATATTCGGTTTGCAATAATCTAATATTTGGTTGCCATGTTCTCGATCCGCATTCAACATGGTTAGACAGATTTATAGTAACTTTACCAGTCTGCGATCCGTAATTACTTTATTTGTAATTGTTTGAATTGACTATGTGGCCCGACGTTTCAGTGGATTATTTAATTTCCAAATATTTACTAAACTCCACTCAGCACATAGCTGTCTCAATGTAGAGAATTCGTTTTTGCGCCATAAAAAACGAAAATCAAATTAAATCATGTAGAGAAGTCCCTTATTATTGCAACTAAACCTCCTATTATTGCCCTGATAAAAATCATTTAAGCTCGGGAAAAAACTGTACTCATTCCATCGTATCTGTCCATCGTCCGATTGAAGTAACCTCTAGAAATATCTCCAGTCATTGATGAGATTCGATCCTAGACCTCTCCAAACTAGTGACAAGTGGCTATGTCACTTGTCACTGGTTTGGAAAGGTTTAGGTTCAACTTTCGAGCCTACAGGCCAGTAAGGCTCCTGGAGTTGATGGAATATACCCTATAATCTTGAGGGAGGCGGCAAGTGAGTGAATTGAACCATTGAGGCTAATTATGCGAGCATCACTAGACTCTGGGGAGATTCCGTTGAATTGGAAAAGTGCCAGTGTATCTCCATACATAAGGGTGGCTCTAAGAGTAAAGTGGGAAATTATCGACCTGTCAGTCTGACTTCAGTGGTAGGGAAAATCATGGAGGCAATGATCAAGGGTGTAATTCAGGATCATTTGGATCGAATTGAAATTATCAAGGATACTCAGCATGGTTTTGTAAAGGGAAAATCATGTTTAACAAATCTGGTTCGCTATTTTGAAAGGGTCACTCGCGAGCTGGATTTGGAGAATAATTTCGACATTGTTTATTTAGATTTGAGCAAAGCTTTTGACTCAGTCCCACATGAGCGGTTGCTTTATAAGCTGGAACAGGTTGGAATCACTGGGAAAATCCTTAAGTGTATAGCAGGATGGCTTCAGGGCAGGAGGCAGAGGGTTGTGATAAATGGCTATTCCTCAGATTGGGTTGATGTAAGAAGTGGGGTTCCCCAAGGATCAGTATTAGGACCACTGTTGTTTTTAATTTTCATAAATGACATCGATGAAGGGATAGAGGTCTAAATTTGCAGATGATGTTAAAATTGGTAGAGTAGTTAATGATCACTGTCAAGCTGAGCTTCTTCAGAGAGACCTAGATAGACTTCAGGAATGGTCAGAAAAATGGCAGCTATGCTTTAATCCAACAAAGTGTAAGGTATTACACCTGGGAAACAGTAATCCCAAAATAACTTATTCACTTGGTGGAGTTCAACTAAACCCAGTACTGGAGGAAAGGGACTTGGGTGTTACGATACGGTCAGACATGAAATTCTCTGAGCATTGTAAACAGGTTGCAGTCAGGGGTTTGAACCCCGGTCTACTCAAAGAGCGTGTGCTACTGCACTCCCGCTCTTGCCCACTCGGCTACGGAGGCCCATTAGCTGTAGTAGTTTCCTGATTATCATCGATAGATCATCCTATAGATCATCGATAGGATGATCTATCGAAATTTTGCAAGTATAGATAGGGACGTGATAATCCCATTATATAAGGCTTTTGTTAGACCACACTTGGAATACTGTGTTCAAGTATGGAGACCGCACCTAAAGAAAGACATCGAGCTTCTTGAAAGGATGCAAAGACGGTTAACTCGCCTGGTGAGATCAGCAAAAGGGCGTCCTTATGAAGAAAGACTTCGAATATATGGGTCAGAGTTTGGAAACTAGACACCTTAGAGGAGATTTGATTGAGGTGTTTAAGGCTCTGAGAGGCATCAGTAAAATGAATGAGGACGAAATTTTCAAGATTACAGATTATGCTAGAACTAGGGGACGTAAATTCAAGTTACGGGGAGAAATGTTTAGATTGGACTGCAGGAAGTTTTATTTTAGCTAGGGAATTATAAATTACTGGAATAAGTTGCCTACATGGGTGGTAGAGGCTGACAGTTTGGGGAAATTCAAAGGTCATCTGGATAGTACCTTCGGGTGAGGGAAGCGCATAGGATGATAGGTTTAATTTCCTTTTCTTTTATTAATTATTATTATTTATTATTTTTTATTTTTTTTTATCATTGTTTTATTCGGTTTTTTTTTTTTTTTTTTTTTTGGCTGGTGCAGCATACGCAATAGGCTTTCTTGCACCATGCGGCCATTACTAATACTAATAAAAAAATTCATTGGAATCGAGTACTAGATTTTAAGGTGGTTGAACCGTGTTAATAGCCACCCTTTCACCATCTAGAGATCTATAATGTATGCAAACCTTGGTTGCATCGCTTGGAATTAATTGCTCATGGCAGGAAATCTACGAATCCTCTCTCAGCTCCTCACTGATCGTGTTGACGCCCCAAACGTCCACAATCTTATTGTGGGCCCTAGGCTCTCCCGCGTCCTTTGCAATGACGCGTGGATTCCCCTAAGAAGCTCATTGCAGAATTTAACGATGCTTAGATTTTTTCCGTCCAACACCCTCCAAACGTACAACACCTTGAAGATAGAGGACATGCCATCACATACAGCTGTAGTAAAAAGTAAAGTCAAGTGCAGCCATTATCAACCCACTGCAGCGTGGAAGCCTCCTCAACAATTCATGTTGAGGGAAATGGACCATGATCTGCCACGCTGGTCCGGTGCGGGTTGGCAGATAAACCGTATTCAGCAGTCAGGGGCTTGAACCCTGGTGTACTCAAAGAGCTTGTGCTACTGCACTCCCGCTCCTGCCCACTCGGCTACGGAGGCCATTAGCTGTAGTAGTCTCCTGATTATCCCTTTCAGGATGGAATCTCCGTTCAATCCTACTTTGCTCCTCTGCTGAGGAGAATTAATTTGTTTTAAATTATTATTTGTTTGTATGTATGTATTATTATATATATATATATGTTGTATATATTTTTCGATGCATATGTATTTATATGTTTACATCTTTTGCTTGTGTCACTATATATATATATATGCATTATTTGCTCGTTGGCTGTTATCCGTCGTATTATTGTAGAATCTAATATTTATGTACGACTTATGTGTTTATTGTCTAGGTTATAATGTACAATGTATATCGGCTCCCCTCCCTAGCTGAAGGCCGTTCAGGAGTGAAGCATATTGCAATAAATTGAGTTAATAATAATAATAATAAAATAATGAGATATACCCTGTAAAAACATCATCTTAATTCCTAACATGAGCATTACTGTACGTTCGACACACACAAAATGCTGTTTACATGTTAACCTCATGCCTCGGATGTTTATCGTTCCGACTGTAGGCATTTTTACTGAAAGGCTAGTTGCCCCACAGATTAAATTCAAAGTATTCAAAGTATTTTATTATATTTTTTTTGGCGGGCTCCAGGGTTTCCCCTATTCACCGCTGAAAGTAATCTATACATTGGGTACAATTTATAATGATTAATTGTACATACAAGTACAATGATTAGTTATACATAAAGAGTACAATGGTTAATTATACATAAAAAGACTATATACAATGGTGGTACATAAAAATTCTATATACAATGGTGGTACATAAAAAGACTATATACAATGGTGGTACATAAAAAGACTATATACAATGATGATACATAAATAAATACTGGGCTTCGGAGTCCAGCAGACTGATCAATACATCAGGTAAGAGTAATTCAAAGAAACAGTCTAGCATTTTACTGAACCTCAGGAGCAAGAATTCTTTTCCTCCGTTTAAACAATTTCTCTGCATAGGTGGAGAAGGCAGTATAATATTCGGAACAGTTAACCAATCTTGGCAGTTCGGAGCAGTCAAATACATTTGTGAGAATTTGAAAGTCCAGTCTTAAATCATCGTACAGAGGACAATGAAACACGAGGTGCTCGACAGTTTCTTGAGCACCACAACTACAGAGAGGAGTGTTACTTATTCCTAGTGAGAACAATTTAAAGTTGAGACTTCCATGACCGGTATATAAAAACGTAACGTATAAACCAGGATTGAACCAGTCCATTTTCTTGTCGTAATCAACAACCTCGGGAAAAAACTTAAAGGTCTCCCTACCTAAAGTAGAGGTAGACCAGGTATTTTGCCATGCTCTACAACATTCATTTCTCATTCTTTTAATGTCTACCTTTTCTTGCAAGTCAGTATTATACGTTATACCATTTACAATCGCAGGAACATTTTTTCTTCTACAATATAAAAGATAGTGTAACGTTACTTCATATTGGATTGGCAGTCGATGACTGAGGACCTGGAGAGCAGCTGTAGAGACAGTTCGACAAGCTCTACTTACAGCGAGAAGAAAGAATCTTTGTGCTTGTGTAAGATATTTTTGAACAAGGGAGTTACCGATTCTGTAACTCCCTTGTTCAAACTGTAACTCCCTTGTAACACACAATTGGTATAAATATACAAGAGTAGTATAATTTAATGGAAGATTTCTTTACACCAAAAGTACTCCTGGTAATCTTAATAATTTTATAGGTCATAGCTTTTATTTTCTGAAGTACATATTTTGCGTGGTAATTAAAATTAAGACGGTCGTCAAGATAAATTCCTAAGTATTTATGCTGCCGAGTACTCCTAATCATTACTCCATTCAACTTAATAACAGGTGGTCTATTCACATCAAGAGAGCCCCACAGATTAAATAGGAGCAAATAATCGACTTCCACAAGATGTTGGCAGCGCATCATTGCCAACGGCAGGAGAGGACTAGGTCGCCAAGCCACGATCGCCGCTGGGGCCAACAAATTTGGTTCATAGACTAATAGTTATCATAAGTGATTCAGATGGGCGAACTTTCCTGCCCGGCCCTGGCGAACGGCCAAATACTCATTTCTTTGGTCTTTCATTCAGAAACGGTTGCATATTCCGAACGGACAGTTTATTTCATCAAGTGTCTGTTCAGAATATGCAACCGTTTCTGAATGTGAATATTGCAAGATTATTATATTTTAGTTTCAAAGCTGATAATGGCTAATTTTTAAATAAAAGAATATAGTGAAAAAATCGTATTCTGGTAGCATTTATTATAGGCTTAAATTTGAATATTTAAACATCTGTTGTGTATATTTAGTATTTTAATTTATTGTTATGACGATCATTAATTTACTTTACTAAATTGATTGTTTTTTGATTCTGAAGACCTTAGTCCTTATAAATCTCTGCTATGCTATTTTTTGAATTGTGTTATTTATTAGTAAAATTTCACATTAAATATTAATCATTATTACAGTTCCTTGTCATTATGTAAAATGGAAGAAATAATTTATTTAATAAGTCAATATCAGATGTTTTATAAAACGATTTCTCAGACGAGACATATTTGATTACTTCCGTATGTTCTGTAGTAAAATTATTCAAAATGGTATAGGGTTCACGGTGCGCGTATTTGATTCCACGTGTGCAAAAATATGGTATTGTTATTGTATTCTCTGACTTCTAAACCGAGCTGATGAGATGTGGCCATCCTGGAATATAAACAGGATATTTATATTTAGACTTGCACTTAGGGCGCATTAAAAAAAAGTTCATTTTCTGAATATAAATCTGAATATAAATAAGTTAGGACCAGCACCAAACAGTATTAGCCCCATCTGAATCACTTGTCGTGTCATGACAAGTCGATGACCCAGATTTGCTCTTGGTCCCGGCGATGGTCGCCTGAGCCACTGATAATGAATTGTATCGAGTCATTTGGAAACAAGGGAGTTGCAATTCTGGCCGGTTTACGTGGTGGGAGTGAAACGATCTACTGGAAAAGCTCGTTTGCAACTGACGCTTGTGAGTGCTCTGAATTCTTTTTTTTTGTGCTATCATGGTAGTCTGTGAAAGTTGACTATCTGTTCTTAACTAATCTGTGGATTTCCCCAACTTAGTCTATAAAAAAACTTAAATCTTTATTCTCTACACCTCCCCCCACCAACTGTTATGAAATACATGTTATGAAACCGATTCTCTGTTATGAAACAGACATGGAAGTCCATGTCTGTTTTCCCAATTCTCCTGTTCATCTATAAAGTAATAAGCGGAATAGCTCCCCCCCATATATTGTTTAACCTTACTGTCCTCGTCATAATAATTTATGCTTTCTTTCTTTTATCTAATATGAACCACTTCTTTAATGTTAGTTCCATTATTACTCTTCATCTACTATAACATTAGGAGTGGAGCTATTCTTTTCTTTTCCAGAATAGTATCCCGTACTAATTCTCTAGCATTTCTTGTTACCTATTTATATCTTCTTTAATTCCCTTTTTATATTCCGTATGTCTTTTACTAGTTTTCTTATTTTCCGATTTAAATTCTCCTGTTCTGTTTCCTCTTCCTCCTCTCGTTTCAAATCATTACCCGACCGCGTCTCAACAAGCATCCATTTGTTCCCCTCCCCTATCTTGTAACTCTTAACGTTTCCTCGCTTGTGTTACTACTTTCCGCCATCCAGTTAATTCGAATGTCTCCAGCGGAGTAAAATCATCAGTGCCTACCTCTACTTCTTTTTCATTATTCAGTACGACATTGTGTTTTTCCTTGCCGCTAATCGTTTCCCTCAAAGATCTTAAGAACCACTCATTAATCTTGTGTTCGCTGGCTTTGCATTTGCCCAATTAGCCGCGCATCTTGCTAAAGCGTGTCCGGATAATCAGCAATTAAAACATTTCGATAAATCACAGTTTAAACTGAGCTGACCTTTCTCTCCGCATTAGATGCATTTTTTTTTTTTACCTGCTTATAATTAATGACCAATTTGTAGCCTACTATGATCATCATATTTGATACAAGCTATTTCATTTCCATTACAATTCCAAGCTTGCCAAATCATAATTCTGCGCACTTTTCAAAGGTTATTATGTTACTATATTTTTCTGACTCTTCAGTTAATAGTCTATCTGTAATTTCCAAAAGAAATTTCTCAGTTATCATATTTTCTAGAATTACTGACAAATTTTGGATGCAAAACTTTATTTTTTGAACCAAATTCAGCTAATAAGTTATCTGTCTTTCTTATATCTTTACATAGAACATCATATTCCCCATTTGCAATAAGTGCAAGCCCTTGTTCTACAGAAGTGGAACATGCCACTCCACGTTTGTCTTTAATAGTGTTAACAAAAATAAAATCAAAGATCTCAGCGAGGAAAACTCCTGTCCCAAACCATCCGGCCGCTCCAGACTTTGTAGCGTCTGTTCGTCAGAATAGCCCTTTATAAGCTCTCTTGTCTTCTCGATAGCTAGACGGCTATAGTCTCTTTAGGGAATTAACAACAAGCTGTGAATATTGTATGTTGTCTAAGTGAATAGCCAAGCGCTGTATGGAAGTAAAACTTCAATTTAAACACATATCGACCAGTATGTGTATCTTTAATTCTTATAACTGAGTTGTGTTTGCAGTACAATAGTATATTTCCAGGCAATAGAGAAAAAGAGTTATATTTGATTTCAACTACGTACTGCCTTCAAACATACTTCTGCAATCCACGATTTAGTATTAGTATTAGTAATGGCCGCATGGTGCAAGAAAGCCTATGGCTTATGCTGCACCAGCCAAAAAAAAAAAAAAAAAAAAAAAAAACAGAATAAAACAATGATAAAAAACAAACAAACTAATAATTAATAAAAGAAAAGGAAATTAAATCTATCATCCTAATGCGCTTCCCTTACCCGAAAGTACTATCCAGATGACCTCTGAATTTCCCCAAACTGTCGGCCTCTACCACCCATGAAGGCAACTTATTCCAGTAATTTATAACTCGCTGGCTAAAATAAAACTTCCTGCAGTCCAATCTAAACATTTCCCCCCGTAACTTGAATTTATGCCCCCTAGTTCTAGCATAATTTGTAATCTTGAAAATTTCGTCCTCATTCATTTTACTGATGCCTCTCAGAGCCTTAAACACCTCAATCAAATCTCCTCTAAGGTGTCTAGTTTCCATACTCTGCAACCCACATATTCGAAGTCTTTCTTCATAAGGACGCCCTTTTGCTGATCTCACCAGGCGAGTTAACCGTCTTTGCACCCTTTCAAGAAGCTCGATGTCTTTCTTTAGGTGCGGTCTCCGTACTTGAACACAGTGTTCCAAGTGTGTGGTCTAACAAAAGCCTTATATAATGGGATTATCACGTCCCTATCTCTACTTGCAAAAGTTCGATAGGACGCCATGGGCCTTCCTTGCAACCTGTTTAAATGCTCAGAGAATTTCATGTCTGACCATTTCGGGAGCCTAAGAATTTGATTGAAATCGCTCTACTCTTTGAGAAAGGTTGTTGTGAGGACCAAATAATACTTAAAAATAAGTTGCTTTTGAGAAGGATTATGACTCTTTATGTTTAAAATTCGAGGAACAAAATTAACTAAACCAAGAAGTTTGGAAGTCTGAGATATTATGAGATCAATGTGATTATATTTAAGCCGCAAGGGTGGTTCAAATGAACACAGCTGAAGTTAAATTAATAATTCTTTATTCTATGCTGGGGTTGTAAACCTTATTCACCCAGTGAAAAAGACCTGAGTTCGATTCCAATCAATGACGCGAGGAATTTTGATGGGCCTCTTTCACAACGCGTGGATGGATTAGTCGGTCTCAGTCAATGTTCTTCTTGGACAAATTTTATTATTGTAATCCCCCAAGATTCAATGCTGGTCCCATTGTTATTTTCTATATTTATTAATGATATTGATGAAAACATATCAGGCGGAATGTCTAAGTTTGTGAATGATATGAAGATTGGCAATGTGGTTAATTGCAGTAATAAGGGTATGACAAGGCTATTGCAACAGGATCTAGAAAAATTATAGGTATGGGCTGAGAAGGGGCAATGAATTCCGGCATTGAAAATGTAAGGTACTGCACGTAGCAGCTAGATTAACCTGTTAACTGTGTGTTATCTCACTCAGGGAAATGGAGAATGGAAAGACCTCACAGTAATTGTGCAGTCTGGTATTAGGTTCGATTAGGATAACAGACAGGCTGGTAGGATAGCCCATGGTTTTTTTTTTTTTTTTTTTTTTTTTGACAATGATATATAGGAATTTTGCCAGAGGGATAAGGAGTGATCACCCCGTTGTATAGTCCAGTGGTGCGCAAACTATGGGGCGCGACCCCCAGAGGGGTCGCGGCAATTTTTAAATAAAATTAGTTTTTGTGTACACAAAAGACAAAAACTCTGTTGTTAAAATTACTTTTTCAATACGGTAAGTGTAGAGACCTTACTACTCGAACGAAGTCTGCGATACGAATGAACCCTATTGCCATCTTTATTTTTTAGGATGGTTATGCACGTGAAACCATCACGGCTTTCTTACTTATTGTCCTTGTGGATAATATGGCTTAATTTGCTCACTGGCTATGGACACACAAGAAAGCAGCTGACTAGTGTGACTTCTCAGTATGTATTAATACTTCTCAGTACTACTCAATTGCTGAACCGTAATCCCTCTAGCTCTTAATTCGTGCTTCCTACAGCAAAAATTTCTGATTTGCCAGAGGTGCGAATATGCGGTGGCAGTAAATAGCTAGTCTGTTGCACGCACTCTTTATTCTGCTTCGTAATTCGGTGCTATCACGTCAATTTGGATGTATTTTTCATTCTTCTGCTACTTTTTATATTACCGTTGTTTTTAAGAAAACAAAAAAATTTACACATTTTTATATTGTTTACCATGGACAATTTGGGTAATCAGAACAAAACGGTTGAGGAGTGACGACAATAATGTTGCTACAGATACATTAGAAACTGAAAGGGTAAGAAATGTATCATGTGAAATTTTGGATACTAACGTTATTTCAAGTGTAGTTAACTCTTCAACGTGATTCCTACAGCAACCACCAATTTCTGGTAGAGTGCCATCATGTTCCAGATCAAAAAGAATGAAAATGAATAGAAAATATCAAGAAGTACAGCTTTACTTTAATTAGTGTTGTTGATGATGAGCAACGTCCTGCGTGCATAATATGTTACGAAAAACTGGCTAACGAAAGCATGAAACCTATTAAATTTAAGACACTTACATACGAAACATCCAGAGATAATGAAAAAAAAAACTGAATCCGTGTTCTAAAGACGACGACGCCATACAAGGTCTGAAATCTGTCATGAAGAAACACTGCAGTTCCTTGTAAAGCTTTTAGAGCATCGTTAGAAGTTTCATATTTAATAAGAAAAAAATTGAAATCACATACTATTGCTGAATCCCTTGTTCTCCCTGCTGCAATAAAAATTATTTCAATTATGCATGGAGAAAAGTACAGCAACGATTTAAATACCATTCTTCTATCCAGAGACACAGTTATCGCGAACAACATAAAATTCAGTTTATTAAATCGATTGAGAGAAAGTCTAATTTTTGCAATACACTTTGTATGAATTCACAGATACACTTATTGTATATGTCAGCTACTGCTGCGAGGGAGATATTTTGGAGAGTTTCTATTTTGCAAAGCTTTGGAAGGAAGGAAGAACTACGGGAGAGATTTTTGATGTTATAAACATTTTCTTTCAAACAAATATTGTCTAAATTGGAACAACTGCCTTGCGATTTGTACTGATGGTGCGGCTGAATTAACAGGATAAAATAAAGTTTTGAAAGGCAAAGTAAAGGACATTGCTCCAAATATAGTTTTGAATCATTGCATTATACAGTACATAGAAAGCATTAGTAGCAAACGAAATGCAAACTGATTTGCACGAAGTTTTGAAAAATGCGATAAGGGTGATCAACTTTATTAAACAGTAGAAGCTTAAATAGCAGACTTTTCAGAATTCTTTGTAATGAAATTGGATGAAACGCTTCTTTTAGATACGAAAGTGGGGTGGTTGTCCAGTGGTGAAGTGTTGCGACGTCTTTTTGACTTTAAACATCAAGTTTTGTTTTTATCTATCGGATAAAAATCGGAACCTTTCTCAATTGTTTACAAATCAAAAATAACCTGGAAAACGTAGTTCCCTTGCTGATATATTTGAAAAACTTAATGATTTAAATTTAAGTCTTCAAAAACAGGGAACAAATATATTAATACTCAGTGATAAAATAGAAACTTTCAAAGGGAAGCTTAATCTTTGGAAAACTGAATTTGAGCGTAATAATATTTCTCCAGAAAAAAAGTTGTATTGGATTCGCGATCCCTTTGCTTTTGATATTTCTTCATGTCCCAAAATTATTTATTTTATTTGTTGAATTACCATTCAGCAAAAGGAAGATCTCATCGACCTGTCGTGTGACGAAGCATTACGTGCTGTTTTCAAGACTACTTGAGAAAATTTTTGGCATTCTTTTCGAGACGAGTATCCAGAATTATCGAAATTAGCGATACAAACATTGCTACCCTTGGTCTACATATTTATGTGAGGTTCGTTTCTCAAAATTAATAGCTATAATGACAAAACAGCGTTCCAGACTTGATCCAGAAGATGCCATAAGATTAGTAATTTCAAATTACTATATTCCCCAGGAATACGCGGCCTGGAGCCGTTTATTCAATCAGCGCCACACCTTACCTCCTCCGACTGTGTGGTCGTCCGGAGTATAAACAGAAAATTTATTTATTTAAAACCACCTTGTTTTTGAATTTGTCCACACTCAGTAATAACAATCCTTAATAACCCAGATATCACCAGCTGTTGGTTAAAAGCAGAAGCCCCAAAACGGAAAGGGCCATCGATCGTCTTGTTTGATGTTGATTAGAGTATAACCTCAGAAGAGCTTAATGTATACTGTAAGGCCATATTCATCCCAATAGCCAGATATGCATTTGGCGCATGGTATAAAAAAGTCAGCACCGCTGTTAAACTCCGGATTCTTGACTCCATTCACAGAGCAGTGCTTTTGGCCATCACCCGCGCCTGCAGCATGAAACGGACAACAATGACTAGGACTTTACTGGATGAGATCTATATCCCCTTAGTGACACCATCCTACACTGACATCCTGATTATTGGAACAGCAGTGGATGGGATCCTATCCCAACACTGACCAA
Source organism: Mastigoproctus giganteus (assembly GCF_048544385.1). NCBI lineage: Eukaryota > Metazoa > Arthropoda > Arachnida > Uropygi > Thelyphonidae > Mastigoproctus > Mastigoproctus giganteus. Next base: position 129,682,478 of record NC_143575.1, read on the forward strand.
CTAATGGACTGTACACTGTCACGGACCTGACGAAGCCACAGCTTTGCTGCATACACGCCATGTTAGTGATCTGAGCCGGCTCCCTTGTTCGGCCCTTTCTTCTCCCTTACCCCGGCGGGGGTAGGCGACGGCTTTCCTGTCTCCTCCCCTCCTTGCCGACCCCACTCTTCCCTCTGGTGGGGTATGGGCATGCCCCACTGATTCCACCTGGGGTCGTCTTCCCTATTGACCCCATTCTTCTGTCTTTATCCCCCCAGTCTTCATTCTCCCTACCCAACTCTATCTGTATGCAAGCGAATGGCCCACATGCCAAAAATAACCGTGTCTAAATTACGCTGTTCGCCCACCATTTTGGCTTTTCCAATTCTAGCGCAATATTCCCATGCAATTTTTTTTTTTTTTTAAGGTCCTAGCCACTGAAATCCGAAGAAACTAGGTGGCAGGACCTGCCAGAGTGCAAATTTAAACTAGTGGTTACCTGGTCTGCCTCCACGGGGCGAAGTGTGGGCAACGTTGGGCCTCAGCTGGGGTCCAACGGCTAAATGGCCCGAAGAACAACGGTACATAACATAACACACTCACATGATCCACATACTTTTAAATCTCTGGCCTTCCCAGTGAACTGGTACACTCACAATGAAAGCAACGCGGAGATGGGGGAAACCCCTGGTGCCGTTATACACTGAACACACTTTGCACTTTACACTTTGCCTGCAGCATGGTGAGCACGCACGCATTGCAAGTTATCGCAGAGACTCTACCCATGGATCTCGAGGTTGCCAGAAGTGACATAATCTACGAGCTATTCAAGGGTTCGGTCTGCACCTCCCTGCACTTTAACGTTGACCCACCAACAGTTGCTCAGCAGAGAAAAGGCATCTATAGGCTGACCTGCTGCTGCTGCAAAATAGATGGGACAACACCACTAAAGGTGATATTACGAAGAAATGTCACCTTTAGTGGTGACATTAAGAAGAAATTCTTTCCAAAGGTCGACAGATTTTACCCTAAACCACCGGCTTGGCACTCACAGAGACTTTATATAATGACAAATGGGCCTGGAGTACTGGGGTCCATAGACAGATGCTTGTTACAGGCAGAAGAACTTACTTCCAACCCAAGACCTCCGAAGCAAGTCGGCATATCATCCGCCTACATTCCGTACTATCCAGGAGTGTCAGGACGTATCTCGAAGATCCTGAGAAGTTACAACATCAAATGTGTGCAATTACCAGGTAGGAACCTACATTCACTTGTCTCCAGTGTGAAGACCCCTGTCACACCTGTCTTACGCAGCAATGTAGTGTACCGTATCACCTGTGGGGCCTGTAACAGTTGCTACGTAGGTGAGACATCGAGACGTCTCCAGGATCGCCTCACGAAACACGACAGAGCAATCCGGCTTGCCGAAACTGACCAGTCCGCGCTTGCAGAACATTTTTGGGCTACCAACCACGATCTTGACCCCAAGCGCGACTTTGAGATAGTGCACCACGCGCGACACTTTCGCCACCGCCTATGGCTAGAGTCACTAAACATAATAAACAACCCTAAGGCATTAAATCGCCAGAAAGGCATGCGTATACATCCAATCCTGGAGACAACCATTTTATTGATGGATGATCACTGGCGCAAGGCAGCACACGTCCGTGCTACAACAATGACGAATGAGTAACGTGCCACACTTTGCTTGTAATGTATTCAAATTTGTCAGTTGATAAAGGGACACGAGTTCCGAAAGCTACTGAACTGAAATTGTACTTATATTTCATTTATACTGGGTATACAATAAATATCTATTTGTTAGACTTTATATAACTTTCCTACTGACTGGACATCGGGCCTTCAAAGCCAAATTAATAACACTTGGCATTATAGATGACCCTGAATGCAGTTGTGGTGAGCGCGAAAGCTGGCAGCATCTTAGGCATGACTGCCCCCAATACGATGATCTTCGCTGCCAGCTAATTACAAGGATCCGATTTCTCCCCGAGGGCAATGAACAGTACCTCCTCGAAAGTAGAGAGGAATATGTAGCCTTCTCAAAATATGCACAGGAACTTTAGGCGACGACAACTGTATGCACAATCACCCAATCGTGTAAATCAAACTTAGTGACCTGGAAGAAACGGACTGGACGTCATGAAATTGATGAAACACCAACTGAACTTACCTAATCTGATTTTCAAACGCCACGATCAAGACCAAAGTCCATAAAGGAATCTGTGACGCATCGCGGACTGACATACTGCCCGAACTGGACAAATTCACAGGACATGACAACCCCAAAGGGCAATCTTTGCTGACTCAACAAGATCTGACAACATTCACCTACTTTATAAACTATATTGCCTAAGGCGACTTGACAGCGATCGCCAAAGACTATCATTGGTGTACAGGTACTGCGACCTCCCTGTGTTAGACTACCCTTTTGTATAGGACGTCTGGTCCATAAAGTGGCCAGATACTGGACATTGTAAAACACCAAAATTGAAAATCCTCCTACCAAAGCAAATACATGGTATCAACCATGTATTTGCTTTGGTAGGAATTGTCAATTGTCAGGCCACATTTAGCGGCAAGGCTGCTAAATGTGGCCTGACAATGATTATGACCATGCAACTTGCTGGTGAGACTGGGCTCTACATTATCCAATGCCCATGGACATTGGATAAGACATGCAGCTTGGTGCTGTACGCTATTAGACAATCTGAACTGGGAACATGGCCACCTCCATGGTCTTATGTCTCATGAATGATCCAACCATTACCTGAATTTGACCATGATCACGCCTTTTGGCGACCTAAACCGCGTGTCCTCACCTGGGTTCATTTTCAATCTTCCCTTGGCAGGGAGGGGGTGGAGACGATTCTTGTCTCCGCCCCTTCCCTGCCTCCTCTCTCTTTCTCCTGGTGGGGCTTTCCCCACTAACCATTTTGGGGTTGCCTTTCCTTCCATCCCCATACTGCTACCTATTCCTCCCCTTCTTCATCAGTCTTCACCCTTGTTGATACTATGCATAGATTTCGTTTTTAAGTCTCTGAATGATGTCAACATTGTGAATGGTCTTTTTTATTCATCTGATTTGGCTCCAAATGGTTATTATTTTTTGGGGACCACTGAAGAGGCTTCGTGGAAAACTATTTTGTTAACTCCTCTGACTAGCTTCGATTGTTGTTTTCTTTTGTGAACTACTTTGACCTTATGTGGTCGTCCCAGAATATAAACAGATTTTTTTTATTATTTCCACTCCGATAACTGGTTCAAAAAAGCGGCGGATAATTCGCTCAGCAAGCAACCAACTAAATTTACTTCCGACAGTATTCGGGCATTACTTTCACGATGTCAGACGTGTTGTAAGAGGAAAGTTCCTTAATCAATGGTAAGGAAGGTTCCTTATCATGGGTTTGAATAAAGAATTACTTAATTTTTGTTATTTAATTGTTGTTTTCATTTGAGCCATCTCGTATATGTTTATAGAGTTAGGTGCAAATAACAGCTATACGGCCTGACGTGGCCGAGTGTGTTTAGGGGCGAGAGTGCATGACACGTGTTCCTTGAGTAGACCGGGATTCAAGCCCTTGACTACTAATTATGATAAATATTTGTATTAACGATTTATTGTAAACTCTGCTGACCTGGTTGTCGTGCCAGAGTATAAGCAGAAAAATTATTAAAAATAGATCTCAAAAATGTGACAAAAGAGATTTTTCAGCAGTAAAAGTTATGCATAATGTTATTTTAAATAACAATGTAGAATAATAATACATAAATTTCCTTTGAAATTTTTTTTATTTAAAAAATTATTTTTTAAATAAAATTATTTTAAAAATAATAATACATATTATTTTTTAATATGGATTATTGTCTATCTTGTTGTCCCGAGGTGGAATTTTAAATCGGATCCCGGAATTAAGAAGTGAAATGTTATAATTTTCAGAAAATTCAAAAATGCATTTTGGGGTGGGAGCTGACTTTATCGTTGATTTTTTTTTTTTTTTTAACTCAGAAATTGCATTAAAAGCATACAAGAGCTTTTAAGTTTTGCAGTCATTTCAATGACTACAAATATTAGTTCTGTGGGTCATTGAATTATGACCACCCCCATCCGTAATGGACTATGCCGCATAGCTTGCGGTTTAAAAAGCCGTATAGTTTCGTAATCTAGAGCAGTGGTAATTTTCATCTGGTCATGGAAGGCAAAGTGTAGCAGTTATGGGACGTAGTAAAGATATCACGGAGTTTCAAAATGGCATGATGATAGGAGCTCGTGCGTCGAGTGCTTCCATATCAGAAACGGCACGTCTTGTCGTTTGCTAATGACCCACTGTGGTTAAGGTGTACAAAGAATGGTGTCGAACGGGTCAAACCACCTTCTGTTGACAGAACTGTAAAGGATTACGCAAGGTGTATGTTCGTGGTGCGCGAAGAGTACAGCACGTTGTACGGGATCTGCGGCAGGTCACTGTGAGACAGTTGACACCGCAATAAAATATGGGGAATGCAAGAACAATGTCCTGAATGACGATGCGCCACACACTTAGGCGTAAGTGTTAGTGTAGTGTAAGTATATTTAGGGTCAAGCGACACCAGGGGTTTCTCCTATCTCCGCGTAGTGTTACAGTACGCTGTAAATGCCAGAGATTTAAAAGTGTGTGGGTTGTGGATCGTTTAGTGTCGTGTACGGTTGTTCTTCTGGTCGTTTAGCCGCTGGACCCCTGTTGGGGCCCAACTTGCCCCACTTACGCCCCGTGGAAGCCAGACCAGGAAGCCAGTAGCTTATACAGGGTGTCTCAAAAGTGATGGTCAGTAATTTAAAGGCGAACTCTACAGACTACAATATGCAAAAAAAGACTAGTAAACATGTGTTCTTAAGTGAATCGTTTTCGAGATATTGCACATTTCTAGTTGGGATCCACCACGGACTTGTTTGTTTAGCTTAGGTTATGCTCATTCTCTTCCTTTCCCCTTTCGCAATGCTCTGAGCCATAGCAGGCATACTAGTACTGTACTTGTCAAAGGATAGTCAACATGGAAAGAGGTTACAGCAACGAAATGTATGCGGACGTGCACTTCATGTATAGTAAAGCCAACGACAGTGCACTCGAGGCTGCACGTTTGTACCAAAGAAGCATTTCCCCGCTGAAGGCAGCCCAACAGGCGCACATTCATCAGGGTACATCAACTCCTTAGAGAACATGGGCGCTTCGCACATGGGGTACGAGCAGGTATGCCCAGAAGCATAACACCTGATGTTGAGGAAAGGGTGTTAGAAAGAATATGTGTATGTGCGTATATATTTGTTTGGTGTATGAGCGACTCCTAGAACATGTGTTCATCTCCGCCTCGTTGCTCTGTTCCATTTTTACACAAACTCTGTCAAGGACATATGTGTCATGAACAAAAAAAAAAAAAAAAAAAAATTGAAAAGAGACTGTCCTCCACCCGTCACGGGGTCCCGGCCCCGTGATGGGCGGAAGAAAGGGAAGAGAGAGAGAAAAAAGTTTTCCATCCCGCACAAGAATTTTCATCCCACACTGGAGGAAGTGACAGGAAAGAAAAACTGTTTGTGAGCTAAGTGTTTGTGCTGAGGTGTAATGTCATGTTTTGGCCTTTTTGGCTATTGAGAAGCAATAGCCACCTAGGTGACTACTTCCCAGCACTAGTCCCTAGCCACGGGAAGGCAAGGCCTCCCCTACAATCTAGCTCGCCCGTCAACCTTGGAGCAAGGATTTACTCAGGAAGGACATGTCGTATTGGAAGTAGAGAATGGGGGTAGGGGTGCACCACCACAGACTGCACCCCAATCTGGAGGCGCCAGTGGAGGAGACAGAGAGAAAAAAAAACTTCGTTCCATTTCCTGATCTAGAGAATGAGAGTTTGAGCTGCCTTGTTCGCGGAGGGAAAAAAAAAAAAAAGTGTGGAGGAGAGGGTTTGTCACCAGCAGTGTCAATTTATGTTCAAGTGGCTGCTGGCTCGTTGGAGCTGTTCTCATGTCCCTTTGTCTTCGTGAAAAGGCTCCTTTGGCAAAGTTCTGGAGTGCCTTGAAGTTGTCTGAGTTTGACACCAAGCATTGGAGGTTGTCTTGAGCTAGTTGTGCGCTGTTGACCGGTTTGTCCTCAAGTCTGCGTAGATCGCGCAGTCCAGGAGAACGTGTTTCCAATTCTCTCTGGCACCGCAAGAACACTGTTCTGTGTGATGGAGCCCAAGTTGGTGCAGCTTATCGTTAAGGGGCTCGTGGCCGTCAGTATAAAGGTTGTTTCCAGTACAGGGGAGAACCATTTCTGAACTACTCTGGCCGCCATGTACCTACTGGTCACATCCAATAGGAACTGTTTGGTAGCTGCCCCGAGCGAGGTCTCATCCCAGCGTGTCTGCCACAGCTTTATCAGCTCATTGTAGTAGTGGGTAGTTTCTGTTTTAGTATCCATACTCGGGTTTGTTGTGATGCCGAGAAACTTGGTTGGAATGCTTTTCTTTATCCGAAATTTCAAGCCTCGATAGGCAACATGAAGGTCGAGTGACAGCTCACCGGCCAGAACTTGAAGGGCCACGTTGGACACTGTACTGTACAGTAGAGTGTAGACTGTACTACACACTCTGTAGATGGCGAGCAACATTGATCGCTGGATTGAGCCGAGCTTGTTCCTCATCTTTACCAGTCCCACACTGTGAAACAAGGCGCCAGCCACATAATCACAAATTGGAAGGAAAACTGCTTTATAATAAAGTGATAGGAATCGTCTGGATAATCCCAATTCATTTCTAGTAGTTCTGACTATAGCTGCAGAGAATTTTTTTTTTTTTTTTAATTTTGGTGCTTAGATGAATCAAATGAGGTAGGAAACTTAGGTTGCGCTCAATAGTGTTGCCCAGGACCTTAGTCTGGGTGACGATTGGTAGCTGCGTGCCTGCAATTTTTACCTCTGGCAGGCGCCTGAAGTCCAGTTTCCCTTTGAACAACATGATCTTGGTCTTCTTTGGGTTTATGGTGAGTTTGTTTGTGACTGCCCAGGATTGAATGTCAGCTAGGACCTGGTTAGGTCTCACTTCAAGGGCTCTTCGGGAGTGGCCGGAAACAACAATTGTAACATCGTCAGCAGAGGCTATAACTTTTGTATTTGGGAAGGTGCGAGAGAGCTAGTTCTGTATAACCAGATTCCATACAAGGGACCCCAATACAGAGGCCTGGGGGCACCCTCGACTGATACTTCTCTTGACCTGTTGGAACTTGGATTTCAGGAGGACCTCTCTACCAGACAAGTAGCTACGAATCAACTTGTACAGTTGGCGTGAGCAGGCAGCTGTGCGGAGCCATGCCAGGGCACTGTCCAACCAGACAGTGTCGAAGGGCCCCTCGAAATCCACGAAGACAGCTAGCTCGAATTTTGCTGCAGAGCTTTCAATGTGGAGAACAAGATCGAAAAGGGCCTCCTCGAAGAACCTCCCAGGGGTGAAATCGTATTGGTGAGGTGAGATCAGGTCGTTTTCTGTGAAGAGTATTGTAATTCGCTGTGCTATTAATCTCTCAAGGACTTTCCCCAAGTTTGCTAGGAGGGCTATAGGCCTAAACGCACGTGGGTCCATCAGTGTTTTGTTTAGCTTCTTGATGAAGCTCACAAGTGCCAGTTTCCACACTCCGGGGAAGAATAGGGCAGCTATCGCTTTCGGGAACGAGTGGCAGTCCCCAAATGCTGTAGATGCTGCAAGTTTGGCCACTCCTCCCACGTAAGCTCCCAAACGGTCCCAACATGCAGACACTGCACCGAGAAGGGACACGGATTTAAGGATTGTCCGCACAAAGACAAAGAAGCTGCCTGCGCAAACTGCAAGTCCATGAAGCTGGATCATGCCCACTCAATCAGCGACCCCAATTGCCCGACCTATCTCAAAGCCAAGAGCATCTACCAAAATAAAATCAACTAGGGGACAAGAACTAAAGAATATAATAAAACAATGATCAAAATAATACAAACAAATGCACAGCGAGCCAAAGCAGTGGCAGACCAAATCAGGGTTAAGGCAGACGAGGAAAATATAGACTTAATTATTCTGTAAGAGCCATACGTCCACGCAGGGCGGGTAGCGAGGTGCCCACTCCGATATAAGATAATCCACACGGAAGAGAGAACACCCCATGGGCAGCGGTTCTAATCAGAAATGCAAACATAACCGCAACCAAAATAACCCAGCTCCGTACGGCCTGGGTTGCTTGTGCCCAGAAACACCTGTGGCAGGAATGGCAGAGTATATAGCCCACTCCACCAAGGGAGAGGTCACAAGAAAATTCATCCCAGACATTGACAGGGTGTACCCCCAGTCGCCTCCCTGGTTCCTCCCAGGACTAAACACAACCTATCTGGTAACAGGACAGGCCCTTTTAATGCCAAATTGACAGCCTTTGGTCTGGTTGATAGCCCTCTCTGCTACTGTGGAGAGGCAGAGACCTGGCATCATTTGATGCATAGATGCGAGTACTACAAGGATATATGATGCTTCCTAATTACCAGAATTAGACATACGCTGCAGGACCAGGAGCTATATCTCCTAGACACAGAGGAAGAATACAGGGCACTTTCGCGATTTGCCCAAGACTTGTTCTCCAGAAGAAGAACACTACTTGCGATTCACGGATCAGACTAATTAAAACAAGATAATTAACACCTTATAACTTGGATGCTAGGCTGACTTCATCCTTAGACCTCCCACAGCTTGACTAAGACCGCAGCTCCGCTACCACCACCAAAGGACCAAGAACATCATCTCCTGGACACAGAAGATGAGCACACACCATTCAGCCGATATGCGCAAAATGCCTACAGCTGAAGAAGAATTGAACTTGCATTCCACAACGACCGACAAACCAGGACATTGACTTTACCTGACCAAAACTGAAAGGAACAGGAGAAAACCCAAATTGATGAGAAAACATACCCACTAGGACAAGAGTGAACGGAGGATATCCCCAAATGATGTTGGATATCCCCAAATGATGTTACAAACTTCAACCCTCCGATTGCACACTGAGACACAGTGTTCGACTCGGGCTCATATCTAGAACTGAGATAAACAGACTTGATCCTGAAACTGATTGAAACCTTTGAGAAAACGAAACATAAGCCAACCAAGTGGACTGGAAACCCAAACATCACAACCGAACTGACCAACAGCAATTGCTGCCACATGCTCTATTGGCGACCTGTGCTGGGCTCTAGCCCAACACACTTTCATTCCCTTCCCTGGCAGGGGGAGGCGAAAGTGCTCCTGTTCCTTCCTGTTCCTGGACGATAGAGAAGGTGCCTTGGGGTCACCTTCTCTATCGTCCCCATACTTTTGTCTTTCCCCCACCAGTCTTCAGTCTCCCTCCCTACTCTGCCTATATCGCCAGCGACGCCCCGCACAATGAAAAATTTTTAAAAGTGTCCAAATTTTCACCGCATACGTGAACCCCTTTCGGCTTAACTAGATTGTAGCGTCCATCATCCCCTATTTCTTTTTTATTATTATTTATTTTTTTTATTATTATTTTTTTTATTTTTTTTTTATTACTATTATTTTTTATTATTTTTTTATTACTATTATTTTTTATTATTTTTTTATTACTATTATTTTTTATTATGTTTTTTATTACTATTATTTTTTATTATTTTTTTTCCCCATAGGCCCTAACCACTGAAATCTCAGGAAACTAGGTGGCAGGGCCTGCCAGAGTAAATAATTTCTCAATATTGGTGTACCTGGTCTGCCTCCACGGGGCAAAGTGTGGGCAACTTTGGGCTCCAGCAGGGAGTTTAGCGGCTAAATGGCCAGAAGATCAACGATACACAACACTACACTCATACAATATCCATACACTCTTAAATCTCTGGCCTTCCCAGTGAACTGGTACGCCTACAACAAAAGCAATGCGGAGATGGGGGAAACCCCTGGTGTCGTTTTACCCTAAACACACTTTACACTTTAGCACTGGGCTTCCTTTACGTTGTGGTCCTCTACAGCAGGCTGGGACAGGAAATGGAGACCACAATTAGCTACTTACATCATCTCCAGAACACCCTACTAAACGAAAAAATAATTATAGGAGCGGACGTCAACTGTCGCTCCCCGCTATGGCATAGCAGCCACTGCTGACTGAATGGGAACTGCAAACGGGCAACAGCTCGAGGATTTCATATTGAGTTCACAGTATTGAACCAACCGCACCAGCTACCAACATACTGCAAAACCCTCTGGGAGGCCACTATAGGTATCACCCTGGCAACTAGAAACGTGGCAAACCACGTGGCCGACTGGAGGGTGGAGGAAGCGCGGACCACAGAGTCATCACCTGCAAAATAACTAGAACACTGACAATGGAAAAAAATACTAAAGCAAATACGCCACAGATACGCAGTCGCCAAGGCAGACTGTCCGAAATATAAGGAGCTTTTAACTACAGCGATTCGTAATAAACCACCGTCCCTGGATCCACAAAAAATAACCCACATGACATGCAACCACGGAACTGATAATTAACATAAGCAATCAAATCATCAGGAAAATACACCCCCCAAATGGAAGCGGTCCCTTGGTGGAGCCGGGAGATTGCAGCGTTCCGGCGCGAATGATGAAAGAAAGAAAAGACTTTCAAAGAGCCCGAAGAACATGGCCAGCAAATGAAGTCGAAGCATTGAGACAGAGATATAAACAAGCCTGAAATATACCGAAGCCATCAAGAAAAACAAGAGACAATCATGGGGGCTCCTAGTCTCCACAACTGGAAACACTGACCCCTGGGGAGTAGTCTATAAGGTAACTACCAATAAGCTGCCCAGGGGGGGAAGGTGACTGCTACCACTAGGACTCGGCATGGAATTCTTACCACCACTTGGGAGCAGTCGATAAATAACATCCTAGACGGAATATTCCTAAAACTAGAAATGCCAATCTTACCAGCACAGCAACACATATGTGAAAACAACAACAACTACATCAGTCAAGAGATAGAATCCCCCTTTACCCTGGATGAACTAGGGGAGACTGCACGTCGAATCAGAAACAAGAAATGCCCAGGCCTTGATCTCATCGAGCCCGAAATACTGAAGAAAACAATGGAATTTCAGCCACAGTTACTCCTCACATTATACAACAGATGCTTAGAAACCGGCCTATTCCCAGCTACATGGAAAATAGATAACCTAAAATTAATACTAAAAAAATCCTACAAAGAATCCAGAAAACCCCGAGGCCTATCGACCGATCGCACTGCTCCCAGTGGCTAGCAAGCTGTTTTGAAAGATTGCTCCATAAAAGAATAACAAATCACTATGAAACAGCAGGTCTCCAAGCCGGAAACCAGTATGGTTTCAGACCGGGGACCTCAATTGTAGATGCACTGGGGAACCTGCTCAAGATAGTGTAGGACTGCAGACAAAAGTACTTGCTTCTCATCTCTGTTGACTTTGCCGGGGCGTTTCACTCACTTTGGTGGCCAAGCGTCCTGGCGAGGCTGAGGGAGGCCCGAGTGCCAGTCATCTTGTATAAAGTCATTGAAAGTTATCTAACCCAAAGAAGAGTGGAAATAAGCGTGCAGTACCAGAAACTTGCGAGAGAGGTGCACAGAGTATGTCCGCAGGGATCGGTTTTGGGGCCACTCCTGTGGAACATGGTCCTCGATGAGTTCCAGGAAATCGACCTGGGACCCGTGAGTCGCATGCGTTCGCAGATTACCTTACCTTGACAGTGGAGGCAGACTCCAGGGCCCAACTGGAAACGTTGGCAAACCGGCCATTATAGCGGCTACAACAATGGGCTTCCAAAAACCAATTAAGAATTTCACCAGAAAAGACCTCATCAACCCTCCTCAAAGGGAAACTACAATTGCGGCGGCCCCGCAAATCAAAATTGAAAATGTCACCATAAAATTCGCGAGCGAGATAAAGTACTTAGTCGTAATCCTGGATAATAACTTGTCTTTCCAGCAGCAGCACCTGAAATACATCCATAGAAAAATCAGGGGCTACTCCGTGATGGTAGCCAGGATCACAAAGGAGGACTGGGGTCTCAAAAAGAGAACCCTGTCAATATACTACAAAACAACTTTCCTACCAGCAATCACCTATGCAGCAGCGGTGTGGTTTCCCAAAACGGCACTGGTTGTGAACAGAAGAACACTTGAAACGATCCAAAGGGCCATATTACTCACAACAACGCGAGCTTCCAGCACAGTAAGCATCCCAGCACTGCAGGTGCTGTTTTTTTTTTATTGTTATTTATTTTTTTTTATTTAAGCATCATGGAGGGGAAATCGACAAGAAAATCATTACGAACTGGGGGGGGGATGAGATTCTGCTTTTCCCCTTCTACCCTATAGAATTCCCAGGTTGAATGCAGATCAAATTAAGAAGTTAGAAGGTAAATATCTCAAGGGTAAAAGTATTAAAGTGGTGAATACAGTGTCAGATTTGGATGATTTCCAAGGAACAAGTGATGTTGCCCAGCAAAATACTGTTCAGGTAGAGAGGTAGTTGGAGAAATTACAAGTGTGTGACTACTGAAGAGGGGGGGGGGTTGCAAATAAGTGTTGAATTAGATGTCGATATTCAAAGTTTGGCAGAGGTTGGGTTTGATGATTTCACATATCTCAATGTAGATGGTGATTTTGATAGTTTATATGGAGATATTACAAGAAGTACAGGAACCAATGTTCGTGAAAGTGACATCATTGTTTCAAATATTCAAGAACAGAGGTTATGTTATGACGTGTCAACTGTGTATGAGTTAATCACTAAGTTAGAAGAAGCAGGTAGTAAACTACACTACAAGTGAATCGAGTAAAATAACAAAGACGGCATCAAACTTTATATTAGATAAGTTGGTTGACATTGAAGTTATTGCAACAGCTGTGCTGATTGATAATGAAAGACTAAAAGCAAAATTTTTGCTTTTAGTCTTTTATTAGTCTTACTGGTCTCATATTTCTGTCTCCCCCCCCACCTCTGTCTTTATGCTAGCGAAAGCCCCACACAACAAAAACTTTAATGTGCCAAGAGTTAGATTTGCCCTTTTTGATGAAATTGTGAGGGGCCAACCATTTCCCCTGCTCAGGAAGAACAGCAAATTGGCGTTGATAAGGTTAAAACATACAGTAGTGTAGTTAAGGAAAATATAAGTAATGGTAATGAAGACGGTAAAATTGGTAATAGAGGTGGAGGAAGTAATAAGCAGAAACAGGTGAACATTTTAATATTAAGAGCAGATGTTAATGCACAGTTTACGAGTAGTCAGGAGGTCAAAGAAGTCGTATTAAATACCTTAAAAGATGATTTTAAGGAAATTAAAGTGAGAAATCTGCGAACAATACGAAATAAAGGTGTTTTGATAGAAAGAGCAATAAAGACGATTTGAACAAAATAATAGGTTCAGAGACTTTAGTTAGTAAGGGTATTAATTATGATAGGTTGAAAACAAATAATCCTTCCATCTGGTGTATGATATACCCAAGGATATTACGAGGGATGAAAAAGACATATCTAAAGAATTTGAAGGACTATGGTTATTATCTCGAAGAAGTAAAGAATGGAGTTGTATTTAGATTTAATAGTGGAAACAAGTTAAATTGACTGACTCGGTTATTGGGGTGTCCCCAGAGTTGTTAAAATGTTTTTTTTTTTTTTGAGAGACAAAATATTTTTGGAATTTTCCTCCTATAAGTTCAGAAAATTCACAGTTGTGACCAAATGTTTTAGATGTCTGGGATATGGCCACTCTGCCGAATACTGTAGTCATAAAACAATGTCATGTGGTCATTGCGCTGAGGGGGGGGAGGGGTATGTTTATGCTGACTGTCAGCGCAAGGACCAACATCCAAATTGTGTTAACTCTAAGCGTAGAGTTCGTGACTATAAACACTCTGCAAAAGATGTAAATTGTCCAGAACATGTTAAAGCCCTGGAATTAGCAAGTAAGCGCATAAATTATGGATAATGATAATAACGATTGTATTAAACAGTTTTGGTTGGCACATATTAGTGATAATAATCAGATATTAAACATATTTCAGTTGAATAGACAAAGGTCTCGCATGGTAATGAATGAAATTAGAATATATGCAATAGAAACCAGTGTGACATACTTTGTTTGCAGGAGCCATATGCATTCCAGCATGAGTAGAGTTGTAGATTGGTAGGTTTCCTGTAACTGCTAAGTCAGTTTATGTTACTAGAGTGAGGCCAAGAGTAGCAATAGTTATTTTAATAGGAATTTAAATATAACTGTGGTATCAGGATTGTGCACTCATGATATTATTTGTATTCATGTTGTTATGCCTGACATTTCATTTTATTTATTGGCATTGTATTGTTCTCCAACAGATAATATTAAATATTTCATTTCATGTATGGAAGGTGCATTGGTTATGGCAATGTAGTATTGGCTTTTGACATAAATGCTAAATTCAATATGTGATATGACTGATAACAGGGGAATGTGTATGGATGATTTTATAATATCAAATAATTTAGTTGTACTTAATGAATCTCAACAACCGTATACTTTTAGCAATGTTAAAAAAATTGACACTGGTTTCACCAGATTTTGTAAAGTGTGTCACTGGGTTGTTGATGAGAATGCAACAAACAGTGACAATCGGGCTATATTATGTCATGTAAATGTGGGGCTATATAGTAAGACTTATTATATTAAAACCAATGAGCAGATGAGATTTGCATACAAAAAGATAAATTGGGAAAAATTTAATGAATCCTTGCAATTGGTTTTTGGTAACGATAAGTATTTGGCTCTGAACACTATGAATGCCACAGAATATGCGTTTTATATTCAAAATATACTTTTTCAAGCTTTGAAGTATACAGCTAGGCGTAGGAAAGCCACAGATAAGCAGGTACCATGTGGTCTGAACAACTGAAAATTTTAAGGCGAGATGTTTTTTCGGCCAGGAAGAAATTCAAAGATATAGGTCTCGTGATATAGAAGAGGCTAACTATTATAAGGAAATATATAGGTGTAAAAGGAGGGAATATCATAGGGCTATAAATAAAAATAAAAATAAACCAGCACTGCAGGTGCACCCCATGGATCTGGAATTTATCCAGGCGGGATTGCTGTTCCTGCTGTCCAGGGGAGTGGCTGCCACCCACCAGGGTTACACGATTGATCCGGCGAACAGCCTAAAGAATGAAAAAGTCAGCTTACAGACCCACCTCCTAAACCTTTAGCAGAGAAGGTGGACTGAGACCACCAAGGGCGAAGTGACAAAAAAATTCCTACCGGACATCCGCAAGATATATCCAAAACGTTGTTGACAGGACATGGCCCCTACAATGGAAAGCTTTTTGGGCTGGGCCTCACCGACGATCCCAGCTGTACATGCGGGGAGAGCGAAAGCTGGAGCCACTAATTTATGAATGTCCACAATATGGGGACCTCAGAAGAATTCTCATAACAAGAATCAGATACCTTCCGAAGGGATTGGAGTCCCACTTCCTGGACTCAGAGGAAGAATACAGGGCGCTCTCGCTCTTCGCGCAGGATCTATTCGCCAGGAGGAAAATGCTAATTACAATCTACAGTAATGAATACAGAGACTGACAAGAAACGCTACCAGATAAAACAGAAAATCGAAATTTGCGGAACAACAGACTTGACCGAGTGGAACGCTAACAGCTGGAAGAGACGTTAGGATGGGGATTACCCCCATGAGTGACACTGAAAACAGAGAAGAGACTAAAAGCAGCATAACTGCCAACAGACTGACGACGACCTGAAGAGGGCACCCTAGTCCCCTTCACCTTTTATTCCCACATCCTTGGGGAGGGGACAGCCTTTGGTCCCTCCCCTCCTCGCCACATCACATCTATTCTGGTGGAGCATGGTCATGCCTCACTGAAAACTGGGGCTACCTACCTTATTGGTCCCATATTTAGCATTAGTAGAGGCATTTGATGCAAGAAAGCAAGCTCATGCAGCATCAGCCAAAAAAAAAAAAAAACCACTTACACTTCACCCCTCCGTTCGTTCGAAATACCTGTCCAGCTGAGCTTTAAACTTATTTAGGCTATCAACTTCCACGACAAGGGATGGAAGTCTGTTCCACCAACCAACCACCCGCTGGCTAAATGCAAATTTCCGCACATCTATCCTGCATCTGTCTTTCCTCAATTTGAATTTATGCCCTCTCAGGTGATTATTCTGAGCAAGAGGAAGAATCCCATCAGCATTGAGCATGCTCAAACCATTCAAGTCTTTATACACCTCTATCAGATCACCTCGCCGGTGCCTAGTCTCCAGACACTGTAATTTGCAAAACTTAAGCCTTTCTTCGTAAGAGCACCCCTTTGTTCCATTCACTAATCTTGTTGCCCTTCTCTGTACTCGTTCCAGCAGCTCTACATCCTTCTTGAAATGAGGCCTCCAGACCTGTATACAGTACTCTAGGTGTGGCCTGACCATTGCCTTATACAAGGGAATAATCACCTCCTTATCCCTGCTAGAAAAATTGCTATATATCATTGACAATACACCATGAGCTACTCTTGCAGCCCGTCTGCACTGCTCAGAGAACTTCATATCTGCCTGCACAACCACCCCCAGGCCCCTTCGTATCGCCTGCACACTTGGACATTAAGCTTGATATACCATCATCAATATCATTTATAAATACCGAAAACAATAATGGACCCAACACTGAACCCTGAGGGACTCCACTAATAACATTAGTGCACGATGAGCAGTGTCCATTGATTACCACTCTCTGTCTTCTCCCCCTCAACCACCCCTTTATCCATAGCAGCAATTTGCCTCCAATGCCACACTGCTCCAATTTGTGCAGCAGTCTTCTATGTGCTACAGTATCAAAAGCCTTTCTAAGATCCAAGTATATAATATCAAAGTTATTCCCTGCATCCAGTTCTTTTGTGACTGCATCATAGTATGCAATCAAATTGGTCAGACAAGACTTCCCCTTAACAAAACCATGCTGTGTCCGAGCTATATCTGAAGATGTGTCCGAGCTATATCTATATCTTGTCTAGATGATCCTGCAGTGCTTTTTTAACCAGTGCGTCCATTAATTTTCCTGGAACAGAAGTTAAACTCACAGGTCTTTAATTACTTGTGTCAGCCTTTGATCCTCCTTTGCGAATTGGAGTCATATTTGCATATCTCCAGTCTCTGGGTACCTCCCCTGAGTCCAAGGAAGCTCTCATAATTATGGCTAAGGGTTTGCTTACTTCCTTTGCTGACTCCTTTAATATAACTGGATATATCCCATCCACCCCAGGTGCCTTTTTTTGTGTTTATCTTCAACAATCTCTCCTCCACTCTACTCTCAGTTATTATAAGATTTTCTAGCTTACTGCCAGAGTTGAATACACCTCTGGCATTAACCCTCGCTGAATAACTCCTCATGTGCGAATGTCGATGCAAAATATTCATTTAGTTTGTTAGCTACCTGAGCAGGATCATCAACATCGATATCAAGTGGACCAATCTGATTCATCCCCTTCCTTCTAGAGTTTACATAAGTAAAGAACTCTTTGCTGTTTTTCTTTGCATCCCTTGGCAAAGATTTCTCGTAATCTGCCTTCGCCTGCCTAACCTCCTTTGTAACTTGGTTACAGATCAACTTGTATCTATCATAGGCTTCTGTGTCACGTGTTAATTTGCATGTATCCCATGCATTTTTCTTCTCTGCCATATGTCTCATTAGTTCATCTGACATCCATTTAGGCCTAAACCTTGAACAATATTTCTTAGTTGGTATGTAAAGCCTAGTAGCTTTCAAGATAAGTTCTTTGAATGCTTCCCATTTTGAATTTGCTGTTGGTAACATCATCAGTTGGTCCCACTGTATAGAATTTAAATACTGTCTCAGTCCATCAAGTAGCCTTTACGAAAGCAATAACCCTTCCCTTTACCCCTAATGGTAGTTACCTCTTTGAGTAAATCCCACTTCAGCACACTTTGATCACTGCCACCTAGTGGTTCATTTACCTGCAGATTCTTAATGCATGGAGAAATACTCCCTCTAATTGCCTCCCGAACATGCTGGTGTAGAAAACAATCATCCAATAAATCCACAAAAGCCTTGCTAGAATTTGTGACCAACCCACAAATTCTAGTCAGTATCTGGGAAATTAAAATCCCCCATTATAAGACTCTCTGATTTACTGGCTCACTCTATTTCCCTGTACAGTTCCTTATTATACTCATCAGAGTCATTAGGCCTATAGCACACTCCTACTCTCAATTTTGATCTCCCAATGCTTATGTGACACCAAACTGACTCGACACTGCAGTGTCCAGCGATGGACACTGTCCATGGCTTGGATTTTATGGACACTGTCCATAAAATCAAAGGCTTTACTTCATTGGATTTTATGTGTTTCTTAACTAATAGCATAACCCCTCCTGCCTTCCTGTGCGCATTGTACTCCCCAAATTCCAGTTCTGCCTTTCTTATATCTGTGTGACACCACGTCTCTGATATCCCAACAATATCTGCCTTTGATGTTTTGAGTAATACCTCAAACTGTAGACAGTCTCTCCTGTTAACAGAAGCAGTCTCTCCTGTAACTGTAAGACTAGTGAGGCTTACCGTGCTGCACCTGTCACGGAGTGCAAACCGTCTGCACCATTGATCATTCCATCCGCGTCGCGGAGATCTTCAACATACACGGAGTAGAGTTATTCATAAACTACTCATTTATTAGTTATTAAATTTAATTGTTATTAAAAACTATTAAATTTCATCAAAACCTCTTCTGCCACGATTTAGTTCTATTACCAATTTAATATGAGTGGCAAAAGATTGAAGCGCCTTTGCTTAAAATATACGATCACTATAAAAATAGTTAATACAAGCATATTTTACTTCACTACAGATATAATTAAGTCATTCTGACAAAGAGCTCTTTCGCGATAAATTGAACATTTAAAATCCATACACAAATCAGTAGGAAAGATAAATAGGGCTAGTCATTGCAGCTGGCTCCATCTAGTGACAACTGTTATTTTATTTTTAATAACAATTATTTATATGTCTAATTTTTTTTAAAATTCCAACGGAAGAAACCACGCTAGTTGCTAGCGGGGACTTTAATACCGATTATAAGAATTGGAAAAAGAAGTAATTTCTCAGATTATATCCTTATAAAATTTTCACTGAAACTTATCAAAAGCGCTCCATTTTTTTCTTAATATATGAAATGATTTTATAGGAAAAATGTGCAGCATTAATATTCTCTCTTTTATTCTGATTGATCAGTAAAAAGTAGCGTAACTAGGGTATGGCGAAGGTGACCCAGCCATGGGCACCGAATGAAATTAAAGGAATGTCTCAGAATAACTGAATTTACAATTCATTTTCAACATACGACTACAGATCTGATTATCATTTTGCTCACTTAGATAATATCTAAGTGAGCATTTTTTATCTAAGTGAGCATATTATCTAAGTGATCATTTTGCTCACTTAGATATTATCTAAGTAAGCAAAATGAGAGCCTGTAATGCTGAAGGATTTTGTTTAATAATTTAATTATTATTATTTTAATATTAGTATTAATAGTGGCATATAATACAAGAAAGCAAGCTTATATCGCATAAGAAAAAAAAAATCCTATTTCACGTATCCGTTCCCTCTAATACTTTGTCTAGTTCTTTGAATTTATTCACCCTAACCACTTCCACAACAACAAATAGAGGCTTGTTCCACCAATCAACCACCCTTTATCATGAACAGTTGAACCATCGATATCAAGTGCAGCAATCTGATTCATCCCCTTCCTTCTAGAGTTTACATAAGTAAAGAACTCTTTTCTGTTTTTCTTTGCATCCTTTGCCAAAGATATCTCGTAATCTGCCTTTGCTTGCCTAACCTCCTTTCTGACTAAGTTACAGACCAGCTTATATCTATCATACGCTTCTGTGTCACCTGTTAATTTATGTATATCCCATGCATTTTTATTCTCTGCCATATGCCTCATTAGTTCATCTGACATCCATTTAGGCCTAAAACTTTAACAATATTTCTTAGTTGGTTATTTTATTGTTATTTGGGTTTTTTTTAGGAGCATTAGCAACTAAGGCCATATTGCTCCGGGATATGCGGTGGTCATTCCCTTGACCTTTCCGCATCCTCCGTATTTGGTGGTGACGGGCTCGAACCCCGGTCTAATCAAGAAGCGTGTGCTACGCACTGCTGCTCCTTCCCACCCGGCTACGGAGGCCTTCTTAGTTGGTATGAAAAGCCTAGTAGCTTCCAAGATTAATTCTTTGAATGCTTCCCATTTTGAATTTGCTGTTGCTAACATCATCAGTTGGTCCCACTGTATAGAATTTAAATACTGTCTCAGTCCATCGTAATCGCCTTTACGAAAGCAATAACCCTTCCCTTTACCCCTAATGGTAGTTTCCTCTTTGAGTAAATCCCACTTCAGCACACTGTTTCACTACCACCTAGTGGTTCCTTTATCTGCAGATTCTTAATGCATGAAGAATCACTACTGATAATCAAAACAAGAGTATTACTCCCTCTAGTTGCCTCCCGAACATGCTGATGTAGAAAACAGTCATCCAATAAATCCATAAAAGCCTTGCTAGTGTGTGAGTGACCAACCCACAAATTCCAGTCAATATCTGGGAAATTAAAATCCCCCATTATAAGACTCTCTGATTTACTGGCCCGCTCTATTTCCCTGTACAGTAGTTTATTATACTCATCCAGAGCCATTAGGCCTATAACACACTCCTACTCTCAATTTTGATCTCCCAGTGCTTATGTCACACAAAACTGACTCGATACTGCATTGTCCAGCCATGTCGACTGGCTGTACTTCCTTGGATTTTGTGTTTCTTAACTAATAGCATAACCCCTCCTCCCTTCCTATCCTATCTATCCTTCCTGTACATAATGTACTTCCCAAATTCCAGTTCTCTCTTCTTTATATCTGTGTGACACCATATCTCTGATATTCCAACAATATCTGCCTCTGATATTTTGACCAACACCTCAAATTCATAAATTTATTTACCAAACTTCTAGCATTGGTATACACGCAAGTATTCATGCACCTGTTCCTCCTCTTAGCTACCCTAACACAGCCCACGTATTTACTTGTTCCGCAATGATTCCCAGCAATCTCTCTCGTCTACGCGTTGGGGAGCAGACAGGTGCGCCCTACTACGTATTTATCGTGCACTTGTACGTTCCAAATTAGACTACGGGCCAGGTATCCTCCTCAGCCAGAGACAGTGTCCTTCGATGGCTGGACCCTGTCTACCATCAGGCTATTCGTATTGCTACTGGAGCATTTCGAACATCTCCTGTCCAGAGCTTATACTTCGAAGCAAACGAACCACTGTTATCCCTTCGATGTAAGCAGTTGTCTTTAAACTATGCTTTAAAGTTGAAATCCCTGCCAGACCATCCTACGTGGACATTCGTTTTTAAGCCACGTTGGGAAAACCTGTACAATATCCGTCAGACTGCCAACCGACCTTTTGGTATTCGTGTCCAAGAGCTGCTCAGAGAGTTTAACATCATGGTAGACAAGGTTGCACAAACACCAAAAGAAACTCTTCCACCCTGGCATGCTCATACCCCATCGTGCGACTTTTCCCTTAAGAAATGGGTAAAGCCTGAGACTCCATCATCTGTCTACCAGCAGCTGTATTCTGCACACCGAACTGAGCACTCTGACTTCCTGGCGGTTTACACAGACAGCTCGAAGTCTGAATCGTGCGTAGGATCTGCTGTTGTCTTTCCGGACACTATAATATCTCAGCAGATTCTTCCTGAATCCAGCATATACACTGTAGAGCTGCATGCTATAGAGTTAGCCTTGGATCACATTCGAACTTGTCAATGCCAAAGGTCAATAATATATTCTGATTCTTTGAGTGTATTACAGGCTTCATTATCTTTGAGACACAACTCTCATCCAGTTCTCTGTCGGATTCAGCAGAAGATACATTATTTTCATGAATACAAGTTTGATATCCGCTTCTGCTGGATTCCTAGCCACATTGGGATAAAGGGAAATGATTTGGCTGCCACTGCAGCCAAATCAGCAACATCCACTAATAATCGTTGCCTGTCAGTCCCCTATACAGACTACAGGCAAATAATACGCAATAAGATATATTCCCAATGGCAAGAACTATGGCAGAGAGAGAGAACAAATAAATTATACCAGATAAAGCCTGTAATAGAAACATGGCAGTCCAGTCTGCGCAGGAATCGGAGCGAGGAAGTTGTTCTTGCTTGACTCCGCATAGGACACAGTCATTTGACACATTCGTTTCTGCTGAGGGCAGATGACCCTCCTATGTGCGAGTCTTGTGACACCATTTTATCAATAAAGCATATTTTAATAGATTGCGTTAATTTTACCCATGTTCGCAATATACATTTTACCGCTTTTACTCATTTGACTGAGCCTTATACACTCCGTCAGATTTTATCAGACAACGACCACGTGTCAGCAGTTTTTAAGTTTTTACAAGGTAGTAATATAAATACACACATATAAACTGCATAATTTACTTTTAAACTTATACTGCCACACACACACACACACACACATATATATATAACAATTTGACAAAGTAACCTTTTTAAAGGTTACCTGAATTTATTGTTGTTGATATTTTAATCTTTTCTTGGCGCAGTATAACCGTAGTCGTTTTTGCGCCAATAAAATCAAAATCAAATCAAACCAGTACTACACCCAAGTATTTCAGTTGTCTGGAGAACTTGATAGTTTTCTGGTCAATCTTTATTTGCGGGGGTCGCCTGTGGTCGAGGCGTCCTTTCAGTAGGATACAGTTTGCCTTTGCGGGAGATATTCTTAACTGGTTTCAGTTTGCCCATTCTTGGAGAGTGGTCAGGTCCCGATTTGTGAGGATCTCTGTGAGTGCTATAATGCACAAATCCCGCATCTACCGGAGGTGTTTTAAAATTTTTGTATGTAATAGTCACCATACGTATATGATGTGCATACGAAATCTTGAACTTTAGCGTCCCGAGAAATAGTTTTGTCCCCTGTGGACTCCATAGGGCAAAGCACAACTGGTGAAAAGACTAGAAACCTTGCAGTGTTTAGTTATAGGAAATTACCATAATACCACAATAATGACTATGTATTTTTGTACTATTTTAATCATCTGTTCCTTCTTCTCGTCGCGATGTCGAACAAACACGTTGCTGCCAGAACAGTAGCGACGCCATATTGGTTTTTACTCTGTTATTATTATTATCAGTTTATTCAACAAACACCCCTGTACAGATATTATCTAGGAGGGTGGCTCATACATACATCGAACTAAACTTATTAGAATGTAACGTAGAATAAAATATCAGCAAATACGTAAGATAAATAAATATATAGGAAAAATTACATACATGCAGAAATCATACATTCTGTAAGTGCCTTTGGAAGGTAAGGCCCTCGTCCCACGTCATTCCTAGGTCGATGTATGAGTTGACTTTCTTAATATGTGCTCCATTAAGAGATAATTTTATTTGATTTTTTTAATCTTCTTATTAGTTATTATCAGTTGTGCTGACTTTTCTGAGCTTAGCCATAAACCGATTTTGCGTAGGTATGTCTCCAGTTCATACAGCTTAGCGTTGGCATGGAAATTGACGTCGGACACCAGAGATCCTTCGTCAGAGACAACAGAATATTTTATATCATCGGCGTAGGAAATAAAATTCTGATTCCGCGCCACAGGACTGGCGCAGAATCTGACTGCCGCTCCAGGGCGGCAGCGAACAGCAAAGCTGATAAAACACCTCCCCGAGGGATGCCCCAAGTGAGAGTGTATTCTGCACGGAATTCTTGGTGTTGTACAATGAGGTGCCTTGGCTTCAAAATGGTCTTGATGATCTGCAATGTTTGCCCTCAATCAATGCGAAAATAAACTTTCAATATATTTTCAAGTGCAGGTAACGACACATTATCGAAAGCTGCCTTTATATCAAGGAATATGATGTCAGTTTGGGCATTTTTCATTTAATGCGTGCTGCATTCTGAAGAGATTCTCCAACAGATTAGTAGTAGTGGATCGTCTCGGTACTACGGTATGGAGGTGGGGGTGGCCTGTGCGCAAAACACTGTTGGGTTAAAGCAGGAAGGATGCTTTTTCAAAAAGTTTTAAAAGAGAACAACTGATGGATATATGTCGAAAGTCTGAAGTGGCCTTAGGGTTCTTCTTTTTTGGCACCGGCCGCACAAAGTAGTGATTCCATCTCTGGTGGAGGACTCCATCTTTCAGGATGTTTTGGAAAATGTGCAACAGCACATCAACAATATAGGCACTGCATATTTTTAAAATAAAGATAGGAAACCCGTCGGGGCCGATCGTAGATTTGGTAGGAAGGAATTAATGGCATTGATGAGATCTTCTCTAGAAATAGTGACTGTGGGTAAAGCATTCTCACAAACACCTCCTCTCGCTAAAATATGTTGTGCCAAATTCTCCAGCTGATATTCTTGGACATGTTTTGCTTTAGCTTCAACAACTGGCAGCCTGTCAAAGCACTCCTTAGCCCAGTATCCGAATGTGGTTTCTTCCATTTCAAATTTAGCGGTCTTTTTGCTCACGATTCTTTTCGAATGTCGAAGCTTTCAAATAACCTCTTCTTAGCGTGAATGTCATTTCTTTCTCAAGAAAATGGCTTTTTTTCTTGTAATCCGTGAAGTCTTCATTCAATCCTGATTTTTTCCATCTCCTATAAGCCTTTTGCTTGGCCACAAACGCCTGTTTTAAATACTCGTTGAACCACGGTTTAGTTTTGTCGGTGACTCTTTTGAGGCACCCAGGTCAGCAATAAATAGGAGCTCTTCCTCAATCAAGTTGGCAGCTTCTTCCACCGGTTTATTGTATAGAGCATTCCAGTTGTAGGTCTTGAGATGTTTTAAAATAATCTCAGGTCTAATGAACATAAGAGAGTATATCTTCTTGGTTTGACGAGTTTGCTCATCGATGCGTTGCTCACCTGCACTATTGGATAGGGAAATTTCACAACATATTGGGTTGTGATCTGACTGGAATTTAGTTTGAGGGGTGACATTTTTTATGTTTATCAGATTATGATATAATAAATCCAAATGCTGCTCTCCTCTAGTCGGAAGCGTATCAAGTAGGGTCAGTCCTAAGGTTTGTAGGGTTGCACCAAGGTATTCTTTAGCTTGATCGTGTCTTGGGCTAGGCATATTAAAGTCGCCAGTTACAATCATGGGAATATCTGTGCCAAGATTCTCTGAAATCCACACAAGAAGCTCGGTCCTGGTGTCAGCACTGTGTTCCGGCGGAAGATAGGTAAGGCAGACTTCGATTTCTTGAGCCTTTCTCCTGAAAGACGCGGATATGGCTTCAAAGTTTTCAGACTGACCTGGTTTAATTTTTGTAGGATTGCAACACCTCCACCCCGCTTATCTATTCTGCTGTTCCCAATAAATCTGTAACTGGAGGATTGTACCAGCAGATCCAGTTGCCTGTTATAATTTAGCCAAGTCTCCACTATACACATAAAGTTATATTCTTCAAGGAGTAGGCAGGTCTGCAATGTGTGCAGTTTGTTAACAACACTTCTAACGTGCTGATAAAAAAGCAAATGGTCTGGCATTCTTCAGAAGGGGCATTCAGTTGTTTGAGTGGCTATATAGGTTGATGCGTACTACTGGTTGGCCCGTCACCACCAAATACGGAGGATGCGGAAAGGTCAGGGAATGACCACCGCATATCCCGGAGCAATATGGCCTTAGTTGCTAATGCTCCTAAAAACCAAATAACAAACAAACAAACAAACCTACTACTGGTTCTCTGCACGCATGTGGTGTTCTTTTCTCGATATCTTTTAACTAGTGCACCCAGTGGCCAGTTGTTGTATTCAAGGATTAGATTTAGGTCAGTAGGGGAGCATGTGAGCGAAAATGACGCATAAGAAGGATGCCTTGTTTTCAGCTGTCTTACTTCTGTGTGGACTCCGAATCCTTGAGCAAACATGGCCTTTACATTATTCGCCTGCGTATTCGGGGCAAGCCTAGTAACAAAGACTTTCTCTCGGGTTCTGACGGCTGTAATATTGAACCTCCTTGCCAATTGGCCATCTGTTGGGAGGTTTGTATGCACTGGATCTACATTAAAATTGTAGTTCGGAGATTGTGTAGAAGGATAACAGTTATTATTCCGGATCTAGCTATTGTGTACATTTGTTTTTGAAGATGCTCGTAGGTTGGCAGCCTTCGACATACTCTGATTCTTCTCTCTCCCGAGTCTTAAGTCTTCTGAGATAAGGTTTTCCTTGTATTTCCGTTTGATGTTATTTCCGCATATGTCAGCCTAGGATACTTTTCAGGGCACAGTCTATCAGCCTCACATATGGCCGGAGAATAAGAGCTAGATAGGTCCTGTGGTAACAGAGATGGGGGAGAGGGGCCTTAGATCCTTGTTGCATATATTCTACCAGGGGCTGTTGCGCGTGATTATCTATCACCGTGGTTGCTCGATAAGTCCTCTAGTTTCTCTGATAGGGAGTGACGGGAGGGATATTTAATATGGCATCTTTTGGTCTATGTCCCACTAATGGTTTAGCATTAATAGCCGAGAAGGGGGGCATGAGCTTGGCCATCATGTCCGCTTCTATGGAGTATAGCGCCATGCTCTTCGCGTTCAGGCTCCGAGGTTTGAGGCACTCGCGATATTGTTTGGTAATCTGGCTTACCCCATAGTATCATGCAGCTTTTAAGCTCAGTGATCTGGCCTCTTAGTGAGCAAATTTCCTGTTTTATTACTTCGTTCTGTGCGCGGAGTTCTTGGTTAATAATGAGAAGGGACAAGCACTCGAAAATTCGGGGAAATTTTTCTTCTAGATTATGCATGTATTCTTCGGCCTGGATTGCAACAGGTTTAAGAAATTCGCAAATACTTCATCTGTTACGCTTTTGAGCCTATGTTTCGTGCCACTGAAAAAGGCGGTGTTCGCCTGATTAGCCATAGCATTAGGTGGCTTTGCCTGTGTGCTGACAGAGGGATTTACATGAAGACAGTCCTCGGGACAAGTATCACAACCAAGGACGTTTAAAATGTCAGAATCGAGTACTGAGCTCGTGTGTTTCACATTAGCATCCTTTAGACAGTCATTTGTTCGTTCATGGCCATAATTTTCATGATCTTTCTCGTTGTCGTTATTATTTTCTAAATTATTACTTCTTCCATTGTTTCCCGAGTCACTGTGTTGTGCATCAGCGGTGGGGTGAGAGGTCAGCGTAGCCACTTCCTCCGATGTGTTGCATTCTTCGGTTGGCGTATATTTTTCTCCCTGCCGGGGGGGGGGAAATCAGGCTTCTGATTGGAGGTTCTTGCAGCTCCCATCTGTTTACTATTTAAAAAGCATTTTCCCATGAACCCTTTCCTCTTATTGAGCGATAAGCGCGAGAGGCTTGAGTATCCTGAGCATAACCGGCATATTCTGTGCTTTGATTTACTGCAAAATAGGGTTTCATCTGCGGAATTATTGCATAGATCACATATGCCAGGAGTTACTGTGGTTGTCATGTTTAATAACTGGTCCGGTGGTTAAGGTCGCAACGAGGTAGGAATGCAAGGGAACCGTTTGGTATTTCCACTCCAAATTTAAATTTATACACACGATCCAAATTAATGCACTCTGAAACTGTCCAACGTTCAGTTTCTTAACAGATGTGTCATGAAATCTCCTCAGGCACTGTAATCGGCTGATACTTATTTTTCTGAAGTAAACAATATTCCCTGTGGGAACGGGGTTATTCTTCAAAGGGACAGTGAAATGAAGGTCAATCTCTGTTGCAGGTGCACGAACGTAGATTGTCTTAGTTGCACGTTAACCCTTCAGGCAATTATTCCAACTGCTATTGTACGTTGCAGGGTTATCATGTGGAAGGAATGCGAGCTTCCGTATAGAGAATTTAGAAACAAATTGGATATAAAAAATTACCTGATCATACTAGACGTTTGAAGGCACTTGAATTGGATCATGCATGACATCTCGATTCTACAAGTATAAAAATTCCATAGTATGGAGCAAGAGATCACCATTTAAAAACACAATAATGCGGAGCACTGATTTAACCAGTCACACGCACAAGTTTTCTTGAAATGATTTCTCGCAAACCTCGTCGCGAGAGGAAATACTTGCGCTTGCTTAATTGTACTCTTATGACTTATATAAGAATTGAACAGGGGCGGCGCGTGCATAGGAACTGCGGCACCCACAGCTATTTAAATCTAGATATACAGTGAATGAAATTTTGCGAAGAACAATGCAACCCAATGAATATTTTTATTAACAGGACCCACATATATAAATAAATCTTTATTTGTTTCCCGAGTCACTGTGTAAATAAATAAATAAATAAATAAAATAAATAAATAAAAAATATAAATAAATCTTTATTTGTTTCCCGAGTCACTGTGTTGTGCATCAGCGGTGGGGTTTATTTCCTATATTT
This sequence comes from Mastigoproctus giganteus, assembly GCF_048544385.1. Lineage (NCBI taxonomy): Eukaryota > Metazoa > Arthropoda > Arachnida > Uropygi > Thelyphonidae > Mastigoproctus > Mastigoproctus giganteus. Next base: position 129,710,974 of record NC_143575.1, read on the forward strand.
CGGATCTTTTATAAGCCTTAGTAGGTCAATTCTGATATGTGTTAGGAACTGAATTGATTCTAACGCACAGGCGGATATAAACCTGTCGGCCATCTTCAGTCTGTTGGTCTTCATTCTCAAGGATTTTGTGCCTCTTAATGCAGATGGCGGGATGTGCCACTCACAAAGCTGCCAGAAGCATGGTGATGATATCGTGCCAGTCATCATTTTGATTGTAGTAATTAGTTGATCTGTAACCAAGTTACAAAGGAGGTTAGGCAGGCGAAGGCAGATTACGAGAGATCCTTGGCAAGGGATGCGAAGAAAAACAGCAAAGAGTTCTTTACTTATGTAAACTCTAGAAGGAAGGGGATGAATCAGATTGGTCCACTTGAGATCGATGGGTCAACTGTTGATGACCCTGCTCGGGTAGCTAACAAACTAAATGAATATTTTGCATCGACATTCACACATGAGGAGTTATTCAGCGAGGGGAATGCCAGAGGTGTATTCAACTCTAGCAGTAAGCTAGAGAATCTTGTAATAACTGAGAGCAAAGTGGAGGAGAAATTGTTGAAGATAAACACAAGAAAGGCACCTGGGGTGGATGGGATCTATCCAGTTATATTAAAGGAGGCAGCAAAGGAGGTAAGCAAACCCTTAGCCATAATTATGAGAGCTTCCTTGGACTCAGGGGAGGTACCCATTGACTGGAGATGTGCAAATGTGACCCCAATTCACAAAGGGGGATCAAAGGCTGACACAAGTAATTATAGACCTGTGAGTTTAACTTCTGTTCCCGGAAAATTAATGGAGGCACTGGTGAAAGAAGCACTGCAGGATCATCTAGACAAGACTTCAGTTATAGCTAGGACACAGCATGGTTTTGTTAAGGGGAAGTCTTGCCTGACCAATTTGATTGGATACTATGATGCAGTCACAAAAGAACTGGATGCAGGGAATAACTTTGATATTATATACTTGGATCTTAGAAAGGCTTTTGATACTGTTGCACATGGAAGACTGCTGCACAAATTGGAGCAGTGTGGCATTGGAGGCAAGTTGCTGCTATGGATAAAGGGGTGGTTGAGGGGGAGAAGACAGAGAGTGGTAATCAATGGACACTGCTCATCGTGGACTAATGTTATTAGTGGAGTCCCTCAGGGTTCAGTATTGGGGCCTTTATTGTTTTCTGTATTTATAAATGATATTGATGATGGTATATCAGGCTTAATGTCCAAGTTTGCAGACGATACGAAGGTTGGCAGGGTTGTCAAGGACACTACTGACACTATGCTGCTGCAACAGGATTTGGAAAGGTTGAGCAGATGGGCTTCGAGGTGGCAAATGAAGTTTAACATTGACAAATGTAAAGTACTACATATGGGAAACAGCAACCCCAGAGCAACGTATCAACTCTGTGGTACTACACTGACAGTGGTAGAGAATGAAAGGGACCTGGGGGTGGTGGTGCAGGCAGATATGAAGTTCTCTGAGCAGTGCAGACGAGCTGCAAGAGTAGCTCATGGTGTATTGTCAATGATATATAGGAATTTTTCTAGCAGGGATAAGGAGGTGATTATTCCCTTGTATAAGGCAATGGTCAGGCCACACCTAGAGTACTGTATACAGGCCTGGAGGCCTCATTTCAGGAAGGATGTAGAGCTGCTGGAACGAGTACAGAGAAGGGCAACTAGATTGGTGAATGGGACAAAGGGGTTCTCTTACGAAGAAAGGCTTAAGTTTTGCAAATTACAGTGTCTGGAAACTAGGCACCAGCGGGGTGATCTGATAGAGGTGTACAAAGCCTTGAATGGTTTGAGCATGCTCAATGCTGATGGGATTCTTCCTCTAGCTCAGAAAAATCACCTGAGAGGGCATAAATTCAAATTGAGGAAAGACAGATGTAGGATAGATGTGCGGAAATTTGCCTTTAGCCAGCGGGTGGTTGGTGGGTGGAACAGACTTCCATCCCTTGTCGTGGAAGTTGATAGCCTAAATAAGTTTAAGGCTCAGCTGGACAGGTATTTCGAACGAACAGAGGGGTGAAGTGGAAGTGGTTATTTTTATTTATTTATGTTACTTTTTTTTTTTTTTTTGGCTGATGCTGCATAAGCTTGCTTTCTTGCATCAAATGCCTCTACTAATGCTAATGCTAATGCTAATTAATCGTTTCCAGGCAATGATGTCTGGTAAACGATGCAGTTTAAGCTGCGTAGTCCTTAACTGTTGAGGGAGATGGTTCTTATAGTTTGCCCACTTCAGCAGCCAGAATTCACTCGCATATATTCTCCTAATGTGGGTAGGGTGGCTGATGCCGACAATTCGGCGCCATACAAAATGGCCGAATACACTGTGGTTCTTAAATATCGTGCGGTTGTTGTAGTCTGTTTCACGTGCAAGAGGTGCTGTTTTGTTGCCCAACGTAAGTAGTTCATTTTCTTTACAATTAGGTCAATATGCGACTTGAACGTAAGTTTCGTATCAAATGTTACTCCCAGACAGTGGCGGATTACCCATTAAGGCAATGAGGCACCTGCCTAGGGGCCCGAGGCTTTGGGGGGCCCCAAGCCAAGACATTTTCCTATAGTGTTCTAAAATAGATTAATGTTTTCAGTAAACATCATAAAAAATCTTGATTAATTTTAAGCGAAAATCTTGATTAATTTAAGCAAAAACAACTGAGATAGGTTTGCCATTAATTTCGGGTGTACTAGCGTAGGCGATTTTTTGATCGAGTACACCATGATTACAGTCCTCTGCGGATTTAGGGCCAAGCCAAATTTATCTAAGTACACGAATAAGCTCAGGAGCTTATAATTAATCTGGTCAAACAATGCACTATTGGTCATGGACGGTTGGATGAGTGTAGTATCTTAATATCGTCTGCGTAAGTACATACGTCATCCCTACCCTTGCAGAAAGGAATCATCATGGCGGTAAAGAGGGTCCAGATAAAGGAGGAGTCCCTGTGGAACTCTGCATATGCATCCTCTATTTCCAGTAATCATTTCAATAATGAACGAATAAAAACACGAAATCGTTTCCAACTTTGAAGTTTAATTAACCGTAGGCCTCACTGTGCGCCAGGCAGTGACACATTTTGCATTCCAGTGAATGCATTCCAGTGAGTGAATATCTGTAGTTGGTTGCCATTGGCAACCAGCATATTGACAACTTGCCAATATACATTTTTTATAGATGAAAAGAATTAAAGTCACTAAAGCGCACAGTGCAGATTTCACTGTTGACAATGATAGGTGTGTAGCCACAATGTCGGTGTATTTTTGTTATTCGCCCGAATTCCCATTAAGTAACTAAATAATATCAGTGTTAAATAAATACGCAACATTCAACAGTGTAATTATGTTATTACGGCTTAATTGCGAATTGAGCTTGAACTTGGTAAGTTGAAGTTATATTATGAGGTGATGTGTAAGTAAAACATTATTTCCACTACACATGATTTTGTGAAATTTGATTCGATCATGACCTCCATGCTTCCCCATGAAGTAAATCGCGTGACAGTGAATAAACTTCAGCAACTTAGTTTTCACAATTATTTCTCTAAGAAAAAAATGCGATTAAAAAAGGCCACCGCACACCAAAGACTCAAATTTCTCAGTGGTAAATAAGCAATAATAAGAAATGTATTCGCAGTTTTAAAACTGAATGGTACCAAAAGGAAAAGTTGGCTTTGTGGTTGTGAAGTTAAAAATGCATTGTTTTGTTTCCATGTTTACTGTTCGGAGATGACAACGTGGACAAAAATGGCTTTACAAACATTACCAGCATGAAAGAAAAAACTCTAAAACATGAGTTCGAAGAAACATATTGATAATGTGATTTCACTATCGCTTTTAGGAAGCGTAAATATTATGGAACAGCTTAGTGAGGCCTACAGACTTTCCATCTGCAAGCATAACAGAAAAGTTGCCAAGAATTAGCATTAGTAGAGGCATTTGATGCAAGAAAGCAAGCTTATGCAGCATCAGACAAAAAAAAAAAAAAAAAAAAAAAACCCACTTCCACTTCACCCCTCTGTTCGTTCAAAACACCTGTCCAGCTGAGCCTTAAACTTATTTAGGCTATCAATCTCCACTACAAGGGATGGAAGTCTGTTCAACCAACCAACCACCCGCTGGCTAAAGGCAAAGTTCCGCACGTCTATCCTACATCTGTCTTTCCTCAATGTGAATTTATGCCCTCTCAGGTGATTATTCTGAGCTAGAGGAAGAATCCCATCAGCATTGAGCATGCTCAAACCATTCAAGGCTTTATACACCTCTATCAGATCACCTCGCTGGTGCCTAGTCTCCAGACACTGTAATTTGCAAAACTTAAGCCTTTCTTCGTAAGAGCACCCCTTTGTTCCATTCACTAATCTTGTTGCCCTTCTCTATACTCGTTCCAGCAGCTCTACATCCTTCTTGAAATGAGGCCTCCAGACCTGTATACAGAAGTCTAGGTGTGGCCTGACCATTGCCTTATACAAGGGAATAATCACCTCCTTATCCCTGCTGGAAAAATTCCTGTATATCATTGACAATACTCCATGAGCTAATCTTGCAGCCCGTCTGCACTGCTCAGAGAACTTCATATCTGCCTGAACAACCACCCCCAAGTCCCTTTCATTCTCTACCACTGTCAGTGTAGTACCACAGAGTTGATACGTTGCTTTGGAGTTGCTGTTTCCCATGTGTAGTACTTTACATTTGTCAATGTTAAAGTTCATTTGCCACCTCTCAGCCCATCTGCTCAACCTTTCCAGATCCTGTTGCAGCAGCATAGTGTCAGTAGTGTCCTTGACAACCCTGCCAACCTTTGTATCGTCTACAAACTTGGACATTAAGCTTGATATACCATCATCAAAATCATTTATAAATACAGAAAACAATAATGGACCCAACACTGAGCCCTGAGGGACTCCACTAATAACAACCCTGATGTTAGTCCACGATGAGCAGTGTCCATTGATTACCACTCTCTGTCTTCTCCCCCTCAACCACCCCTTTATCCATAGCAGCAATTTGCCTCCAATGTCACACTGCTCCAATTTGTGTAGCAGTCTTCCATGTGCAACAGTATCAAAAGCCTTTCTAAGATCCAAGTATATGATATCAAAGCTATTCCCTGCATCCAGTTCTTTTGTGACTGCATCATAGTATCCAATCAAATTGGTCAGGCATGACTTCCCCTTAACAAAACCATGCTGTGTCCGGGCTATAACTGAAGTCTTGTCTAAATGATCCTGCAGTGCTTCTTTAACCAGTGCCTCCATTAATTTTCCTGAAACAGAAGTTAAGCTCACAGGTCTATAATTACTTGTGTCAGCCTTTGATCCTCCTTTGTGAATTGGGGTCACATTTGCACATTTCCAGTCTATGGGTACCTCCCCTGAGTCCAAGGAAGCTCTCATAATTATGGCTAAGGGTTTGCTTACTTCCTTTGCTGCCTCCTTTAATATAACTGGATAGATCCCATCCACCCCGAGTGCCTTTCTTGTGTTTATCTTCAACAGTTTCTCCTCCACTTTACTCCCAGTTATTTCAAGATTCTGTAGCTTACTGCTAGAGTTGAATACACCTCTGGCATTCCCCTCGCTGAATAACTCCTCATGTGTGAATGTCGATGAAAAATATTCATTTAGTTTGTTAGCTACCTGAGCAGGATCATCAACAGTTCACCCATCAATATCAAGTGGACCAATCTGATTCATCCCCTTCCTTCTAGAGTTTACATAAGTAAAGAACTCTTTGCTGTTTTTCTTTGCATCCCTTGCCAAGGATTTCTCGCAATCTGCCTTCGCCTGCCTAACCTCCTTTGTAACTTGGTTGCATATCAACTTGTATCTATCATAGGCTTCTGTGTCATGTGTTAATTTGTAAGTATCCCATGCATTTTTCGTCTCTGCCATATGCCTCATTAGTTCATCTGACATCCATTTTGGCCTAAACCTTGAACAATATTTCACCTGAGAGGGCATAAATTCAAATTGAGGAAAGACAGATGTAGGATAGATGTGCGGAAATTTGCCTTTAGCCAGCGGGTGGTTGGTAGGTGGAACAGACTTCCATCCCTTGTCGTGGAAGTTGATAGCCTAAACAAGTTTAAGGCTCAGCTGGACAGGTATTTCGAACGAACAGAGGGGTGAAGTGGAAGTGGTTATTTTTATTTATTTATGTTACTTTTTTTTTTTTTTTTTTTGGCTGATGCTGCATAAGCTTGCTTTCTTGCATCAAATGCCTCTACTAATGCTAATGCTAATGCTAATATTTCTTAGTTGGTATGTAAAGCCTAGTTACTTCCAAGATAAGTTCTTTGAATGCTTCCCATTTTGAATTTGCTGGTAACATCATCAGTTGGTCCCACTGTATAGAATTTAAATACTGTCTCAGTCCATCGTAGTCGCCTTTACGGAAGCAATAACCCTTCCCTTTACCCCTAATGGTAGTTACCTCTTTGAGTAAATCCCACTTCAGCACACTGTGATCACTGCCACCTAGTGGTTCATTTATCTGCAGATTCTTAATGCATGAAGAATCACTGCTGATAATCAAATCAAGAGTATTACACTCTCTAGTTGCCTCCCGAACATGCTGATGTAGAAAACAATTATCCAATAAATCCACAAAAGTCCTGCTAGTGTGTGAGTGACCAGCCCCCAAATTCCAGTCAATATCTGGGAAATTAAAATCTCCCATTATAAGACTCTCTGATTTACGGGCCCACTCTATTTCCTTGTAAAGTTTCTTATTATACTCATCAGAGTCATTAGGCCTATAGCACACTCCTACTCTCAATTTTGATCTCCCAATGCTTATGTCACAACAAACTGACTCAACACAGCACTGTCCAGCGATGTCGACTGGCTTCACTTCCTTGGTTTTTATGTGTTTCTTAACTAATAGCATAACCCCTCCCCCCTTCCTATCCTGTCTATCCTTTCTGTAGACGTTGTACTCCCCAAATTGCAGTTCTGCATCCCTTATATCTGTGTGACACCACGTCTCTGATATCCCAACAATATCTGCCTTTGATGTTTTGAGCAATACCTCAAATTCATCAAATTTATTTACTAAACTCCTAGCATTGGTGTACACGCAAGTATACCTGCACCTGTTTCTATTCTTAGCTACCCTAACACAACCCATGTGTTTACTTGTACCGCAATGGCTCCCAGCAGGCTCTGAAATATCATGCATCTTGTTTTTCAGGCTTCTGCTCATTCTAATAGAAGCAGTGCAAGAATCTCTTTCACCTCTGCCAGTGGCTACTGTCAATCTATTGGTCTTTGTCTCCCCCAAAACTAGCAGTTTTCCGACCCACCTAACACTGCCTCGATAGCATCAGCAAATATTCTTGCACCCTTTCTATTTAAGTGTATCCCATCCCTGTAGAAGCAATCTCTCCTGTTAACAAGTACAGTCCAGGCTGAAAAAAATTCTACCCCTTGAGCCTTGCACAATCTTTCCAGGGCCGAATTGATCGACAAGGCTCTCATCATATACTCCCTCCTATCGTGTCTGGGCAGAATTGCAGACACTTTCAAATTCAACCCTAATTCTCGGCTTTTGTTCAACAGTGACCTGTACTTGTTAAGTAATTCTGCCGGTCTCCTACTCTTAATATTATTAGTGCCAACGTGTACAACTATATCACTTTTTGTGCCCTTAAAAGATGATATTCGCTCTACAACGTCATCAACCTTTGCCCCTGGCAGACATACCCTGGTCCTGTTCCACCTATCCTTTTTACAAAGCATGTTCCCCGTTTCCCTGACAATAGAGTCACCAACAACTACTAGTTCCTTCGGGACCAGCGCATTCTACCTTGAGGGTTGCTTCTGTGTCACGTGATGCCCAAGTGCAAGCTCTAGCGTTGATGTGGGCAGCTGAGAGCTTGATGGGCCCCTCAATTTAGTTTCTTCGAGGGCATCCACCCTGTCCTTCAAGCTCTCATATAGGCCCACAAGAACGCTGAGTTGTTGCCTGATATCGATACACTCCTTGCATCGCGCACACACAAAGACATGCCCCATGGCAGTATCATGTCCCGTACCCGATCGCTCTGCAAACATCAATCAAAAAACAGTGCATTTTATAAGGCTGTGAGTCAGAGGACAACTGCCCCCCCTCAGTTCTGCTCTGAGCCACAGCACTTCCATTAGCTTGAGAATCGTGAGATATTATCTAAAATAATAGAATGCATTAAATTTTGACACAGGAGCACATTATGAGTTTTAAATTATTTTAAATTATATAATATGGTTTTAACGTGTCATTTCGTAATTTATTCGCATAAGGAGAAATGGTAAAGAAGAAATCCTACTGACTGAATAAAAGGTAACTCCTTGTTTATTTCTAAAATATATTTTTAATATGTTTTACCTTGGTATTGTGCACCACGTGGTGCACAATACCAAGGTAAAACATATTCCCGGAGTGTAGCGGAACTCGTGCTACACTCCGGGAAAATTGAGCAATTTACGAGCTTCTGTAAATAGCGATCCAGGCAGCGGAAAGGAATTCTAAGTATACTGCTTCAAAGAGAGAAATCCCCTCCATTAAACAAGATCAACTTGATAGCAATACCCGGATCATGCTTTTAGTGTTTTCCCCGCCTCCTCCATAGACTTTTTCCGTGGGGTTGTGCCAACTTTGCTCCTGCACATAGAAAGTAAATACACCATCTTGTTCCCGGACCTTGAAAACCTTTGGGGAAAGTTTCCTCGTCTCTCTAGGGGCACCAAATTGACCTACAGACCTGCGTTTTTCACCGGACAGTAATATTCTGAACGGACTTAAAAAGGGAGAAAAATGTCTGATCAATCGAAAAATCTCGGTGATCCGACTCTGAGTGAAATGCAGACCGATGCGACACAAGCTGCACAACAGCAGGATAACTTGTCTCAGTCCCCAGAAAATGCCGACGTCACCATAATACAAGACCGAGAGGATCAGAGGCCAACTCCAGCCCCAAATCTTAACGAGAAATGAGAAGCCAGACTGGGCCCAACGACTCACAGGAACCTCCGATTAAGCAAACAGATGCTGACATTTTCCCCCACTCTGGATCCTTCACTTCCAGAAGGGAATATTGTAAATCAGGTATTGGTACAGCGCACCAAACTAGAAGACATCATGAAGGATAATAACAATAGAATCACCACGTCAGTAAGAGGGGACATTGTGTCCATATTGTCTAAACTCGAAGCCATATTAATGGCCGATCGCCATGCAAGGGAAAAAGCAACGCTAAATTAGAAACCTACTTGAGAGAGAGAGAGAGAGAGAGAGAGAGAGAGAGAGAGAGAGAGAGAGAAAAATGCCACAGCGCTCTCTCTTAGTCTGCCGCGCTGAGGACACCTGCAAATGCAGCAGGTGCATTTGCAGGTGTTCCCGCACAAGCAAAGAAAACACTCTTCAAACCGCCAAACCTGGTCATTCTTAGACCCAAGGAAGGGGAAGAGGCGACTAGCGAGGAAATCAAGAATAAGGTCATGGAAACTATGAGAGATGACTTTAGAACGACAAGAATTAAATCCATACGGAAAATGCGAAGCGCAGGAATCTCTATTGAAACTGAAACACAAGAGGAAATACAAGGAATAATGAAAAACCCGAAATTCGCTACCTTAGGAGAAGAGGGCCAACGGCTATTATCATCGATCTGAACAAGGATATAAATCTGCAGGAATTGACGGAGAAGATCTACCAAAAGAATCTCAGAGAAACCGTACCAAATCAAAAACCGCAAAACCTCATTAAGCCTAGATACGCAATGAAGTCTAGGAAAGCAAACGCCTTCAAATGGGTGGTGGAATTCGCCCCGGCTGCCTGGAAAGTGCTGAAGGCTCAATCGCGAATTTACTTTGAGTGGGCCTTCCATCGATTCAGGGAATACGTGGTCATGCCTAAGTGTTTTAGGTGTTGTAGGTTTGGGCACACCACCCATACCTGCACACAACAGGCAGCAACCTGCGGCCATTTTGTACTCGTGAGAGGGCACGAGTACAAAGACTGCCCAAATAAAAATAAAGAACTCGTTTGTGCAAACTGTAAGTCAGCAAGAATGGAAAGCAATCACTCAGTCAGAGACTCGAAATGCACCTCATACCTAAGGAGAGAAGGAATGTACCAAGGAAGAACAGATTATGGCGACACGAACTAAAAAGTACAACACCACTGAGATTAAAATTTTCAACATAATGCACAGCGGGCCAGAACGGTAGCCAAACAACGTAAAGGCCGGTGAGGAGGGAGCCGACATCCTTCTCCTACAAAAATCATATGCACATGTGAAAATTGGCAGGGGATATCCTCTGGCCTACAAGCTCATACAAGCAGATGAAGATACCCCTTGGACAGATACTCCTCCGAAATCCTTATATAACAGCTACTAAAGTGGCTCAACTCTGTACTTCCTGGGCGGCTTGCGCCTACGTAATATCTCCTATGGCACCTGCTTTCTGGTTTCCCTGTGCTGCAAACCAGGCCAGGAAATAACATGTGCAATTAACTACCTTCAGCACGTGCTGGATGTTCTCCCAAACCAAAAAATCCTAGTTGGAGCGAGCATCGACTGTCGTTCACTCATGTGGCATAGCCCAAATGAGGACAGGGACCCATAATGGGCAACTCCTGGAAAACTTCTTAGCCTGATCGAGATTCACCGTGTTAAACAAACCGCACCACCTCCCGACGTTCTGCGACACGCTCTGGGAGGCAACTATCGACATTTCCCTTGCCACAACCAACATGGCTGTGCACTGCCCTGGCTGGAAGGTGGAAAATGCGTGGATGACCTCTGACCACCTGGTAATTAATTACCTACAGGATTACGAGAACGCCAACAACAGTACTGATCATCAGACAACTGCAACATAGATTCGCGATTGCTAAAGCGAACTGGGACCTCTTTGCACAACAATTGGAAGCAGCTACATCTGGTGATCCATAGGAACATGAGACAGAATCAGACCCGGATCACCACCAAAGAACAGTTACAGAACTCATTACCAGTGTAGCTCGGATGGCAATTAGGAAGAAAAATCCCACCCCCAGCACGGTGTCCTAATGGAATCAGGAAATCCAGACACTCCGAAAGGAAGTTACAAAATGAAGAAAGGATTTCCAGTGGGCATGCAGGATCTGGCCGGAGAATGAGATTGAAGTCTTGAGACAAAGGTATAAGGAAGCCAGGAACAAATACACAGATTAAATTCGCAAGAGGAAAAAAGAGTGCCCGGGAGCACCTGGTGACAACAATGAGAAAAGAGAACCCCTGGGTGGTGGTATACAAGGTAACCACCAACAAATGGGGGAAATTCTCACAGATACCAGAACCCCGCAAGGACTACTTACAACTACGTGGGAGCAGTCCATTAACAATATTTTGGACAACATCTTCAAGGAGGGGTGGTTATCCCAAACACAGAAAACCAGCAAACCATATGCAAGCAAAATGAAAACTACAAGACGGAAACTGTGGAGCAATCATTCACATTAGAGGAACTACAAGAAGCTGCAGCACAAAGTCCAAAAAATGTCCGGGCAAAGATCTTCTAGAGCCGGAGATTATTAAGCGAGTTGTCCAATTGGCTCCAAACCTACTACTAAAGTTGCACAAGCAATGTTTGTCAGAGGGATACTTCCCCAAAAAATGGAAAATGGCGACTGTAAAACTGATTCTGAAGAACCCCAGCAAGGACTCACAACTACCGAACTCTTACCGGCCTATCGTCCTCCTCATTATCATGAGCAAACTACTGGAACGACTACTACAAAAAGCGGATTTAGAACAACTACTCTGCTACCAACCTGGAATCACCCAATCAGTTTGGCTTTAGGCCTCAATTAACAACTGTGGATACCATGAGGGAACTATTGGTTGCTGTTGAGGAATGTCAGAAAAAATACTTCTTAGCCATAGCAGTGGACTTTGCCGGGGCGTTCGACTCCCTTTGGTGGCCGAGCATCCTGGGCAAACTCTGACAAGCGAAAATCCCAGCCAACTTATACAACAGCATTAAAACTTACCTCTCCCAACGAGCTATAGAAATAGTGACACCATGCCACCGAGTCACCAGAACAGTACACCGAGGATGCCCGCAGGGCTCCGTCCTAGGCTCCTGCTCTGGAAAATAGTCTTCGACGAGTTCCTGCACATTAATCTTGGGGAAGTGCACTCACAGGCCTTCGCCAATGACTTAATCCTTACGGTGACTGCAGATTCAAGAGCTTAGCTGGAGGACGAAGCAAACAATGCCCTAAAAATCCTACAGAAGTGGGCAGAGGACAACTTTCTCCAAATATCAACAGAGAAAACCAAATCAATAATACTGAATGGAACCCTCAATGTCAGAAGGCCACCCCAAATAAAAATAAATGGCACCACAATCAAATTTGCCACTGATTTGAAATACCTTGGCATCGTTTTTTACACAAACCTATCATTCCAACCCCACCTCAAACAAGTCAGGAACAAAATAGGAAATACTCTGCCATGGTCGCAAGGATCACGCGCTGTGACTGGGGCCTCAAAAACGCATCCTGACATTGTATTACAAGACCACTTTTATTCCAATGATCACCTCTCCGGCCGCTATTTGGTATCACAAGACCACTATGGTCGTCAATACAGAACACTAGAATCAACCCATCGGTCAGTCCTAATCACAGTAACTCGAACTGCAACACAGTCAGCACGGAGGCTCTCTAGGTGCTGGTTCGGTGTCCTCCCATTGGATCTGGAGGCAGTCCGACGCGGCCTACTCTACTACTACTAAAAAGAGATCCCTATCATATTCCAAGGATATACAATCGAACCGACAAACGGAAAGAGCATGGAAAATCTACGACTACAAAAACACCTTCAACAAGAATGGCAGAACAGGTGGATGGTCTACACCAAGGTGGAGGTCACAAGGAAAATTTTATCATACGTTGACAATGTCTACCCAAAATCACCGACTTGGCTTCAGCCGGGATGGGCATTAACCTTTCTACTAACGGGCCATGGGCCCTTCAATGACAAGCTCACTACGCTAGGGTTCCTTGATGACCCATGCTGCACCTGCAGAGATGTTGAATGCTAGTCAAATCTTATGTATCAGTGTCCAAGGTACGAAGATCTACGGGGATTATTCTACAGGAGATTGACATACATCTCGCAGGACCAGGAGCATCACCTGTTGGACTCACACGATGAATACGAAACCCTCACAAAATAAACCCAGGATCTCTTTACGAGAAGAGGAACCCGATACGCGCTTACAAACTAGCTGGCGACTGGAACCACATGCACTCTCCATGCCGCTGTCCCTCTAACATAAAATGACCATTAACCAAAATGGGACATTCATTCGAAGAATGATTGCAGCTCTGGACAATGCCTACAACCCGGATTGGACCTCGAACCCCAAAACCGACAAAGAAAACCAAACTTAACCCAACCAACAATCTGGATGGGATACTCTCCCAAGAAAGGCGGAATCCCTTGACAAGACTACAACTTAGAATGGACCCTGAACTCCTAAAAAGGTAAACTTTACCGAACTTGACCCAACTATTGGATTCCTTCAACAGACTCTGACTCAGATAGCATCTCTGCTGCACATGTGTAATCGGAGATCCATCATAGCGAGCACTATCTGGACTGACCTGTGAAAAGGGATCAGACTGACCTTCTGGACAAGATATTGTCCTACCTTTGGCCATGATATTGATGTCATGGACTTAAACGAAACGCATCGGATTCCACCAACTGCAGCCTTGCTACCTATGCACTATTTGGTGCCAGTGCCCTGCTCCCTTGATGGGTACCTTTATTCCCCTTCCCTGGCAGGGGGGAGGAGCCAGACTCCTTCCCCCCTTGCCGCCCTCTTTTCCTTCTGGTGGGGCGTGGGCCTGCCCCACTGTCACTAACTGGGAGCGCCTTCTCTATGGTAACCATTCTTCTGACTTTCTTCCCCCTAGCCTTCAGTCTCCCTCTCCCACTATGCCTATATACTAGCCGCTAGTGTAGGGAGTCACCCAATCAGTTTGGCTTTAGGCCTCGTTTATCAACTGTGGATGCCATGAGGGAACTATAGTTGCTGTTGAGGAATGTCAGAAAAAATACTTCCTAGCCATAGCAGTGGACTTTGCCGGGGCGTTCGACTCCCTTTGGTGGCCGAGCATCCTGGGCAGACTCTGACAAGCGAAAATCCCAGCCAACTTATACAACACCATTAAAACTTACCTCTCCCAACGAGCTATAGAAATAGTGACACCATACCACCGAGTCACCAGAACAGTACACCGAGGATGCCTGCACGAGGATGCCTAGGAGCCTTCCTAGGCTTCTGATCTGTAGCGTATTGTAGCGTATGTCTCTACACGTCAGAATTTAACCGTGCAAATTGAACCTCAATTAGGTGGCAGGAGGACCTACCAGAGTGAAATTCTTAGACTACTGCTACTTGGTCTTCTTCGACGGGGCTACGCGAGGGCAACGTTCGGCCTCAGCTGGGATCCAGCGGCTAAATGGCCAGAGGAATAACAGTACTCAACATTACACAACTACATGATCCACACACTTTTAAATCTATGGCCTTCTCAGCGAACTGGTACGTCTACAAAGCAACGCAGAGATGGGGAAACCCCTGGTGCTGTTTGATCTCAACACACTTAACATACCCACCGGAGGTAGTGCAATCGACTTGGACTAGTGGGGTAAGGTGTTTAGGGTAAGGCGCTACCTGTGGTCTCCCACGCCTGCGTCATCTGTTCTCTTGTGTAGTATACAGGACTCTCTAAATGCCAGAAATTTGTGTGGCCTTCTTCTTCTTCTTATTATTATTATTATTATTATATTAGGGTTGCCCGTAACTGATTACATAAACCCATATTTTGTGTCTGTAAACTATGTGTGTTCTCTGGTCGATTTGTTTGTTTTCCACGACGAAAGAACGACGAAACACACACACACACACACACACACACACCAGAAACTCGACGAAAGGTTCTTTCGTCGAGTTTCTGGTGTGTGTGTGTGTGTGTGTGTGTGTGTGTGTGTGTGTGTGTGTGTGTGTGTGTGTGTGTGTGTGTGTGTGTGTGTGTGTGTATAGTATTGTGTTGGGTTCTGTTGTTTCTCTAGCTTCTTGCGCAAGGCCCCGTAATGGGACTATACATTGCTCGCCACCACCACTGGGAGATGAACCAGGCTGCCCATCATACTCTGCCAGGGTCACTTGAGCTTCCTGGCAGAGGCCACAATAAAATAAATAAAAGAAACAAAAAAACTTAGTTGAAGAGAGTTCACAGTAAATAAGGGAGGAGGAGGAGGTCAGACTGTGTGTGAAAGAAAAGCGGTCTAATAGTGAAGTCCACCATGGATGTGGGGGATAGGGAAGGTGATTAAAAGTCCTAGAGGCAGGTGCCCCTGTGCGAAAGCCGTTGGCCAAGCGCTCTGTGTGTTGACCCCGCACTGAGTTGAGTGCCAGCAGTGATCCCGCAAATAAAGTGAGTGCCAGCATGTATCCTACCCATAAAGGGTTTACTGTATAGTTTCTGTAGCACGGATTTACATTTATCCTACCCCCTAATAAGTTAGCATTGAGTGGGGAGTATTCTGGACTGTGCTAGCAGCGGTGAGCTTGGCACGCTTTGTGGTGAAAACAGCCTGGGCAAATCGAATGAATGCAATATACAGGGTGTCTCAAAAATATTGGTACAAACGATTAGGGGAGGTAGGTAACGTCTAAAGGAATGTGTATCGCATAGGAACCCATAACCGGAAACGTCACCGTAAGTCGGTACACGGCGCTGTTCATCAGTTCGCGAGAGGGAAAATTTCTGGTTAACTCATTCAAGCAGTCGTCGCCGCACGAAGAGCATGCACCGATATACGAACTATGAGCTGGCAGACATGCACCTAGTGTATGTCTGCCAGCTCATAGTGATTAGCAGAGGGCAATGGACGAGCCGCTCAACGACTTTATGGAGAACGCTTCCCAGACAGACATGTACCAGACCACCGTTTGTTTGCGCGTGTGCATCAAAATTTGTGCGATTATGGGTCATTTAGAGGTAACAGGAGTAGTGCGGGCAGACCACGTTCAAAGCGAACTCCCGCCATGGAAGAAAGTGTGTTGAATGCAGTCCAGAATAATCCTACTACCAGCACACGTACTGTTTCCTCTGCCTTAGGAGTGTCTCGTTGCAGTGTACAGCATGTACACTGCAACTTTTGGAGATCCAAAGGGTTCAGTTACTGCTCCCCCAAGATCATCCTGCACGTGTGGCTTTTGCGCAGTGGTTTCTCCAAGAATGTGTTCAAGACTTGAATTTCCAGCATATGTTTTGTTCACGGATAAGGCTTATTTCACTCAGGAAGGCTTATTCAATCAGCACAATGCTCATGTGTGGGCTCACGACAACCCACACGGTATGCGCCCCCATGCCGCACAAAGTATTTTATTATTTTCTGCAGGCTCCAGGGTTTCTGTTATCCCCCATGCCGCACAACATCGCTTCGCAATAAATTTGTGGGCAGGTATGGTCGGTGACTGCTTAGTCGGCCCATACCTGTTACCATCCCGCATGATGAACTCCACTAAATATCGGATCTTTCTTGAACAAGTTCTACCAGGGTTACTTGACGATGTTCCAGCAAATGTGAGACGCAACATTTGGTTTCAACATGACGGGGCGCCTGTCCATTATGGAAGGTGTGTTCGTGACCATTTGAACAGGCGTTTTGGGCGTCGATGCATTGGCCGTGGTGGACCCGTTGCCTGGTCCCCACGCTCACCTGATTTATCGAGTCTTGATTTCTTTCTGTGTGGGGGCCCTCAAATCTATGGTGTATGAATCGCCTGTGGAGACGGAAATGGATCTCGTGGCGAGACTCGTCTGCGCTGCTGCTACTGTCAATGAAACTCCAGGTGTGTTCGACTGTGTCTGCCAATCCATGCTGTGTAGGTGTCACGCATGCATCGCGTTTCATGGTGTAACCTTCGAGCATCTGTTGTAACATCATGAAATGCATCCATCTTGTACTCCATTGTTAATATTATGTCAAATAATTGTTTGCCGCTAATTACTGTCTTGTGTCATTTCTGCTTCTTGTGCCTCTGCTACTACTTTCCCGTGACGTTTCCGGTTATGTTGTTGTTGTTGTTGTTGTTGTTGGGTTTTTTTGGCGCAAGAGCTACTTTGGCCATATTGCCCCTGTTCTTGTCGAGAGACACAGTAATGATTAATAAAAAGGGTTTATAGGAGCATAAATATATTAATCTGTTTTAGATAGTGGAAAAACTCAGGTAAATTGGAGTTGTCTCCAATCATATGTCTAATTTGAAGAGGTTCATTTAAATTTGATAGGGATCGGAATGATGTGTTTCTGGCATACTGATAGTGAGTGCACTCTATAAGGATATGTTTTACGGTTAGCGTTGAATTACAGTGGAAGCACAGTGGTGGATTATTTCCTCGCAATAAATAGTGTTGGGTATGACCTATACGTGCTCTAGCAAGCACTACCTCTTCATGTCTGTTTGAACGGAAACTAGATTTCCATAGCTGTGGATTCTGTTTTATATTTCGTAACTTGTTATTTTCCTGATTATGCCATATTTCTCGCCATTTTTCATTGCAAATGCGGCGTATGATTGATTTGTAGTCTGTGTAAGGAATCCGGATGTGGTTATTATCAGTGGGATTTCTTGCTGCTTTATCTGCACTCTCGTTTCCTGGTATTCCAGTGTGCCCTGGAATCCAACAAAATGTGACAGTCTGCCTATTGTTATGAAATTCGGATATTTGAGTTCTTATTTGATTTATTAGTGGATGTGGAGAGCGAGAATTGCCTTGGAGGGCTGTCACTGCACTCAAGGAGTCTGTATAGATAATAGTCTTCGGAGTGAAAACATGAGCAAGCAAGGTCAAACCCATCTTAATGGCATAGAGTTCTGCAGTGAAAATGCTGCATTCTTGTGGTAATGAAACAGACACTGTTGATGTTGGTAGCACCACAGCAGCTCCCACAGCTGTGTCATTTTTAGAGCCATCAGTATAAATTTGCAAAGTGTCTGCATTTGCCAAAGAGTGAGCTGCATGTAGTTTCTGAATGGTTGAATTGTTCAGGGAGTGTTTCCCCCAACGTCGGAAGTAGTCATCACACGAAGGTATACACACTTTCCATGGAGACTGTACAATTTCTCTGTCTTGATGTAAATTGTCCAACTGCATATTCCACTGCTGAATCAGTTCTCGTAGACGGATTCCTGTAGGTTTGTTTTCAAGAGGCTTATTTCTGAAAAGGTTTACCCATTGTGGATCATAGAGGTATGGCCAGATAGGATGAGATGGAAGGCTATATATTTTAACTGCATAATTGAGGAGCAGCATCTTTCTCCGAAGCTGGAGTGGAGGTTCATTGGCCTCTATATATAAGCTTTGCACCGGCGAAGTCCTGAACGCCCCAAGAGCAATCCTGAGCGCACTATGTTGTATTGTGTTGAGACAGGCTAACAGAGTCTTTCGGGCGGAGTCATAAACAGGAGCACCATAATCTAATCGAGATCTAATTAAGGCCCGGTATAGGTGGAGTAGAGTATAGCGATCAGCTCCCCATGTCATAGATGAGATGACTTTAAGTATATTCAGCTTTTTCATACAGACAGTTCGCGTTTGTAGTATGTGTTTCTGGAATGTCAGTTTAGTGTCAAGAGTTATGCCCAAGAATCGGATATTGCTGGTAATTGGTATCGGTTGTTTTTCCAGTGATAATTCAGGTTCTGGATGTAGTTGGCGTTTTTTACAAAAGTGAATAGCTGCAGTTTTGGTTGCTGATAGACGGTAACCATTACGTGAAGTCCATGACACTATTTTGTTTATTGCAAGCTGCAAATGTCGTTCAATTGAACGCATATTCTGTGAATGGCAAGATATCGCAAGATCATCAGCATAAAGATAGATTTCTACGTTACTCAAGATGTTCTGCGCTAGATTGTTTATCCTAAGAGCAAAGAGGGTAGCACTGAGTACCGATCCCTGTGGTACACCTTCTCTTTGGATAAGAGCTTGCGAAACAGCATTACGATAACTCACTTGAAAGGTTCTAATTTTAAGGTAACTCTCTATGATCATTGGGAGTCGACCTCTGAGTCCTATAGCATATAGGTCTTGCAGAATACCATAGCGCCAGGTGGTGTCAAAGGCTTTTTCAATATCCAGGCACACCATGACAAGATGTTCTTTCCGAATAAAGGCGTTCCGTATGTTACACTCAGCTTTCACCATAAGGTCTAATGTGGATCGGTTTTTGCGAAAGCCGTATTGATTACTACTGATGACTGAGTGGGATTCTATGTACCATACAAGTCTATCGTGTACCATCTTTTCCAATGTCTTGCCCAAGCAGCTGGTAAGGGATATCGGTCTATAGTTGCAGGGATTCGTCTGATCTTTCCCAGGTTTGGGAAAAGCTAGCACTGTTGAATGACACCATGAGCGAGGATAATAGCTTTCGGAGAAGACCCGATTCAGAAAAAGCAATAGGGAATTTAGAGCCTTTTTGTCTAGGTGTTGTAACATGACGTAATAAAGACCATCAGGTCCTGATGCCCCATTTCTTGATTTGTTTAGAGCAACCTGCAGCTCCAACATTGTAAAGGGTTGATTATATGGGAGCTCTATTCTTGTACTGAAGTTTAATTTGCTTTGCTCAGTCCTTCTTTTAAGTTGCTGAAAAGATGGTTCATATGCAGCTGTATCTGAGATATTGGCAAAGTTTTCTGCTAGAGCATTAGCTATTTCAACTGGAGATGATAAATCTTGTCCATTCCATCTCAGTATTGGAGAAGATGCTGGGAGAAATCTACCATTTAGTTTTTTTATTTTATTCCAGATTATTCTGCTGTTTGTGTTCTTTGTTATAGTAGAGGCAAACTGGATCCAAGAATCTCCTTTTGCCTTTTTCCTTACGAATCGCGCTTTTGCTTTCAGTTTTTTGAAATTTATAAGGTTCTCGGTAGTTGGGTTTTTACGAAACAGGTTCCATGCCCTGTTTTTCTCTTTTTTTGCAAGTTGGCATGCTTCACTCCACCAAATATTGGCATGTTTAAACGAACCAGTACGCATTTTTGGTATGGCCTTGGTCGCGGCATTTAGAATCTCAGATGTGATGTGCTGTGTGGCATCATCAATGGATTGGAAATTGATAATTTCATCATTGAATGAGATACTGAGAGCAAATAACTTCCAATCGGCCTTGGAAAATTTCCATTTTAAGCGGGAATTATTTACCTGAGGGATTCTAGCTATTTGGAATTCGCAAATTATTGGAAAATGGTCACTGTTTAGCGGATTGTCCAGAATTGTCCAGCGGATGAGTGGATATAATGTTGGAGAGCAGATTGTCAAGTCTATAGCTGTCGTTGTTCTAGTAGAGAAATGGATGTAGGTATCAGCACCAGTATTCAACAGTGTTAGATTGTGTTTGTCAAGCAGCGACTCCAGTACTTTACCTCGTCTGTCTGTATGTGGGGAGCCCCATATCAGGTGGTGTGCATTGAAATCTCCAAATAAACAAAATGGAGGAGGGATCTGTAGTAGAAGTACTTCTAGGTCATTATAAGTATATTCTTTGTTTGGTGATAGGTAGATTGAAACTACTGTTAACATGATTCCTAAGGAGACACGCACTGCTACTGCTTCTAAGGAAGTTTGCAGTGGAATGTGTTTAGTAGGGACTCTTGAGTTTACTAGAATGGCCACACCTCCACGCACGGTGGTATTATTATTTCTATTATGTTGATATATAGTATAGTTCTTGATTTTTGGAATTACTTGCGGAGGTAAATTAGTTTCTTGCAAACATATGCTTACTGGACTGTACTGTTGGATTAGGTCATGGATATCATCGATATTACTACGTAGACCTCTACAGTTCCACTGTATTATGTGATCCATTATTTGATTTTGGCGGTTGTGTTTGATTCAGTCTGTTTTTTAGGTCCAGTCTGTTTTTGTCTCTCAAATTTTATTCTTTCTTTTTTCGAAAAGATAGGACGCGCTGTGTCCATGTCATCATCTGCGTACAGCTCTAAGATTGGCTCATCCGGGCTGATGTTTTCATTAGTATCCATATTTGTTGTATTTTGCTGACTTTTCTGCCTTGGGACTGCTGTTTTAGTTTTTATAGTTTCTGAGGAAGACTGCAAAGCCGTTGGCGGTACTGTAATTGGTGTGTTATTGGCACTGTCATTCACATGCTGTTCCATAGTAGTTTGCTTTGATTTTGAGAGTATTTCTCTAGCCCAGTCTGCAATAGACATGGATGGGGGAACTGACACGTCAGTTTGAGTGGCTGCTGACTGATATTTCTTTGTTGCTGCTGCGTAGGTGTGTTTAGTTGTAGTAAGCATAATCTGCTTCTTTGCTTCTTGGTATGTGACTTTCCGCTCTACTTTATATTGTTGGATCTTTTTTCCTGTTTTCCACAGTTCACAGGACTTTGAGTAGGCAGGGTGTTGGCCTTGACAGTTTGAACAATGTGGTGTTTCCGCATCACATTCCGTTTGTGCGTGGGATTTTGAACCACAGTTTGGACACACAGCATCCCCTCGACAGACGGTCTGAGAGTGTCCAAACTTTTGGCACTTATAACATCTGATGGGATTAGGAATGTAGGGTCTTATACGGCAATTGAGATAGCCGGCTTTAACACTAGATGGTAAATTTGATGTGCCAAACGTAAGGATGATGTTCCGCGTTGGAACCAGCTGGCCATCTTTTTTGATCATGATGCGCTTAGCATGTGTGACTTTTTGTTCTTTTAATTCTTCGACTAATTCGTCTTCTGTGACGTTAATCAAATCCCACTCACTGATGACCCCTTTGGAAGCATTTAGCGTCGCATGTGGGGTGACTTGCACGGGAATACCACCAAAGGCTGAGAGGTTCAGCAGAGTCTCTGATTGCTGACGGCTCACACTTTCAATTAGTAAATCACCTGATCTAAGTCTTTTCACCATTTTAGGTGAACCTGCTGTATTTTCCAAACATTTCTGTATCAGAAACGGGGAGAGTGTACTCATGCATTTGTTTGACAAGGAGTGGAATATAAGGAAAGATGGACATTCCTTTTGCTCTGTGTCAGTCCTCAGTCTTTTCGACTGTGATGTGTCATGGTCATTATCATTTGATTTAGGACATGAGCGCCGAGGCTCAATTGGAGGGAAATTGTCAAATTCCATGTTTGCTCCTTTTCGCCCCGGGAGAGTGGCTTTCTTCTCCCAGGTTACCGGCCCCGCCACGTGGAGGCAGGAGCGGTGCCACCAGTGACCAAGCGGTTGTAAAGTTTAGTAGCTTGTTAGTAATTAATATATATACTCTGAAAAAAGAAAGGTAGTTTTCCTTTCTTGGTTCTTACTTTAACGCTTGAAGCACAGAACCACTTTAGCTAAACAAAAGAGAAAACGACACTAGAAATAAAATTGAACTTTGTCGCTTAGAAATAGCACACTATATATCTCAGAGGAAATCGCTTGTCACTATCGCGTGGCACTCGGGGCCTTCCGGTTATGGGTTCCTATGCGATTCACATTCCTTTAGATGTTACTTACCTCCCCTAAACGTTTGTACCAGTATTTTTGAGACACCCTGTATGTATCCTCGTCATTTAGTAGACCTTGCTCCAGGTTGCGGAGAGTTCCTCGGAATACTGTAAACAGTTGTAATGGTCGTGCCCCTCCTATGAAACAGGTGGTTTTCATAGGAGGAGGCACTCATGCATTACGTGGGTCCAGGATTCCTCATCTCCACAATGGCAGAAGGGATGTGACTCGATACTCATAGAGTCGAGTTTTTGCTGGAATGATCCGTGCCGATCGGGCTAGCCGGGTGGGTAATGTGCCTGCCTAGCAATCCAAAGGTCGCGGGTTCGAAACCCGCCTCGGGCTTGGATCAAAGTACTGCAAAAACCTTTGAAGGTGCATTATGGCCACAGAAGCCGATTCGCCAACAACTACGAAAAAAAAAAAAAAAAAAAATGATCCGTATTCAGTTAATAAAAAAAAGGTTGTTGCAATCCAGGTGAGTACCAGGGAGGAGGTTTGGGAAAGGTGAAGCTGATTGAGGGGAATAACTTCTTTATTTCTCCTTTTTTTTGGGTTGAATTCCAGGATCCCTGCGAATTGGTATATTATTAATCTCCAAGAGTGGTGGTCTGCGTATCTGGACTGTGCGCCGGACATCAGTTCGTACAATACAGGCTATAGCAATCGATAGCCGGCAACGCGCGCGCGCACAGAGAGAGAGAGAGAGAGAGAGAGAGAGAGAGAGAGAGAGAGAGAGAGCGCGCGCACTGTGAATTATGATCACATACCTAATGTTGGGTCACCATTCATACCGCTATTCACTTAGGCATTGACTGTACTAGATATCAGAAGACATCCGCATGGATCTACAACGCTTTCCAGTGTGTCGGAACAGATGGCGGTTTGCGTGTCCTCTTCCCATTTTAAAACATCACGCAATTGTTCAATTGGATTGAAGTTAGGCAAATTTGGAGGCCAGTCAAGACAGGTGATATGCGGATGACCTGGTTCTGATGCTGCAGGCTGACAGCCGGGCACGACTGGAGACCATAGCAAACCGGGCCACTAGCGACTTGCAAAATTGGGCTAGTACAAATCTCCTTACTATCTCCTCAGAAAAAACAAGTTCAATACTTCTCAAAGGATTCCTTGACCCTAGAAGACCACCGCAGATTAAGATAAATGGGAAAACCATAAAGTTGCTAACAGAAATAAAATACCTCGGAGTGATACTTGACAGAAACCTTAGCTTCACACCACATCTCTGCTACCTGAGAACAAAAATAAGAAGATATGCGAGCCTACTGGCCAGAGTCACTAGGAAAGATTGGGGCCTGAAGAAGAGGGCCCTTGGCGTCCTCTATAAGGCATTCTTTATCCCAGCACTAACCTATGCAGCTGGGGCCTGGTACACAAAGACTAGCACAGCTGTCAAGAAGAAAAAACTGGAGATGACACACCGATCGATATTGCTCATAATGACAAGAGCTTGCTGCACTGTGAGCACCCACGCGCTCCAGGTCCTGGCGGGATGCCTTCCCCTGGACTTGGCGATTGCGTGCTGAGGGTTGCTGTACCAACATTCCAAAGAGAAAATAGTCTCTCATATAGGATTCACCACAGACCCAACAAACTCCAAAACCGTGGAGAACAGACGGATTTTGCAACACGTGAAATCACTATGGCAAAATCGCTGGAACCTCACTAACAAAAGCTCCATTACTAAGAAGTTTATACCGGATGTAGGACAAGTTTATCCCCTCTCCCCAGCCTGGTTTTCGCCCAGACTCAAAACTACCTACCTATTGACATGGCTCATTTAGAAAGAGGCTGGAATCGCAGCTACTCCGCAGTGCTCCTGTGGACAGGAGGAGTCCTGGGAGCACCTGGTATACGAGTGTGACCAATACGAGGACCTCAGATGTGAACTATACACCAAGATTCACTCGCTTCTTCGAAACCAGGAGGACATCGTTCTACAAGAGGAAGAGACCTACAAAGCATTCACACTTTTTGCGCAAAATCTGTTCACAAGACAACGGACCCTACCCTCCCCTTGAGTGGAGGTATTCCAAAAGTTCACAAATCACGAGACAACAGCCATCCCTCAATGGCCCAGAGTAATGGAAACACAACTAAGGCTCTGACTCAATTTGTTCAAAGACACCATAGAAGACCAGAAGAACTCCATCTTGCCCTGTTGGGCACCTGGACTAAAGGACATCCAAGGTTGTCATATGACTCAACATACACTGTTTCTCTCTTGAACGGTGCTTTCTTTCCCTTCCCGTGGGGAGAGGGGGCTTTGCCCCCACTCCTTCCCTTCTCCAAATATCTTCCCTCTGGTGGAGCACGGGCCTGCTCCACTGCAATCGCGGGGCCATCCTCTCTATTGGCCCCATACTTCCTTTTCTTCCCTCCAGTCTTCACACCCCCTTTACTGTTGACTTTCACAGCATTTTCAGCCCTACGCGTCCAAATTTAACTACATCAAAATTTCCTGCCCGAGCCATTTAGGCATATAGAAAATATTATTTCAGCGTATAGCCCCTCGCAAACATCTAAATTATTCTAACAAATGCTAACAACTAACCTCGAACAGCACTTTTTTTTTTTTTAAGGTTCTAGCCACTGAAATCCCAGGAAAGTAGGTGGCAGGACCTGCCAAAGTACTATATAGGTAACACCCGGCCGGCCTCCCCATGGCGAGGTATGGTAACGTCGGGTCCCATTAGGGACTAGGCGTCTAACAGGCCGGACGAACAAGGGCACAACATGCTAAATATCACATGACCCATATATTTTTAAATCCCTGGCTTGTCCGATACAGTGTACATATGCGGAGATGGGAGAAATCCCAGAAGCCGTTAGACCCAAATATACCTATACCTATACCTATACAGGTGATATCTTCATTGTGTTTTTCGAACCACTCGTGCACAGTACGGTCGCGATGACAAGATGCATTATTATAGTTATGGGAAACTCCGTTTTTTGTCCGGGAAAAAATGCAACAGAGCATGGTGCACTTGGTCTCCTAAGAGCTGCCGGTAGACCTCACCACTGAAACGTTGATCCATACGCACCAGAGGTCCTAGTTCTTACCAGCAGAAACATGCTCCGTATTAAGCAACCACTGCCACTTGCGTGATTAGCGGGCGCTATGTACGATAGGTTCATGGATTCGTGGTGTTTGCGCCACACACGAAGGCGTCCGTCGGCGTAATGCACCAGGTATTTGGACTTATCCGACCAGCACATTTGGTTCCAATCCTCGAGTGTCCAATCAGCGTATCTTGACACCACATTCGTCGTCGACGATGATCGAATGTGAGGAGAGGTGTTCATCTGCTGTGTTTATACGTCTTAGTGTTCGGCGCATCGTCATTTGGGACATTGTTCCTGCATTCCCCATAATACCTCTCGTGTTTGGGGTTTACATAAAAAAAAAAAAAAAAAATGTTGCGATGTCAACTGTCGCCCATTGAGCCTGTACAACGCGCTGTACTCTTCGCTCACCACGAACGTCCACCTTGCGTAATCCTTTATAGTTCTGTCGTCGGGAGGTGGTTTGACTCTTTTGACACCATTCTTTATACACCATAACCATAATGTGCCATGAGCAATGAGCAACCGACCTGTTTCCGATATGGAGTGGCTGAGTTAGTCGGTCTCAGGTATAGACAGCAAGGTTTTTTTCTCCTCAGAAACTTGTTTTTTCTTCCAGCAAAACAGGCAATCGACCAGAGAACACGCAATTTACACACACAATACATAATTAAAAATAACTTTCCGTGTGACTCTAATGTAATAGTTTAGTTTGTTTCCGATAAGGGAGCACTCGACGCACGGAACTCTCACAAGCATGCCCTTTTGAAACTCCGTGATATCTTTACTATATCTTACAACTGCTACTGTGTCACTTTGATTTGCACGACCAGATGAAATTACCACTGCTCTATCGTATGAAGCTGTTCGGCTTTTTATACTGCGAGCTATGCGTCATAGTCCATTACGGATGGGATGATCACTGAGTATATATTAAAGTATTTTTTTGTTTTGGACATAATTTGAGAAGAAAAAGTCGTATCGATACCAAATAAATTTTTTTTTGCTGATAGATTAATCGAAATCCTGTGATAGCATTCTCCCTCAACAAAAAAAAAAAAAAAAATTCTAAATCAGTTTTTTGTAGCTGTTTTGCGAAATGTTCCTCAAAATTTGAATAATTTGTAGTCATGAACACTATTTTTTTTTTTTTTTTTTTTTTTTTTTGTATTGCAATGGAATGAACGAAATAAAATTTATATAGATTTGCTGTTATGCCAATGTGGAACAATAGTTTCTTATCCATTCCAAAATGCTTCTTTATTCAAAAAGAGGTTGAAAAAGAAACAGGAGGTCGTATATTTTACACAAATCTCACGGTCTCACCTCACTTTACATAAAAAGTTCATTGATTTTGTATTACGCCAGTCTCTTCCGTATTTCAAAGTGTTCTTTTACTGAAGGTTGAAAAACCAACAGCGAGGTCTTATTTTCTACAGAAATCATTCGCACGGCTCCTATTACGTAGTGCGGATTGGGTAACACCTTTCATTTATTTCAAGTTACAAACTTCTCTTCTGAATAGCAGAAAGCGTCTGAAATGTAACGCAATGCGTACATAACTTAACTTGTTTTAATTTTTGTTTAGGATCAAATTCCAGCTTTTGGCCTGGTGAATGGAATCAAGCAGGTGTTCCTGATACGCAGTCGTTACACGCTAATAACTGGTTTAGCAAGATATTGTACCAGATATGGGATGATGTATGCTTGACCGTTGTACAGAATTTAACTCTTTTCACGTTTATTTTAAGTTATTAGTATTCCAAATAATGCCCTTTATTCAGGCGACGAAACTATAAATTCTGGTCCCTCCCCAGAGTGTTGAAAATTCCCACAACCCTTCCATTTCCCCACGGTGGCGGAGTTAGCGGTATAGTAGTTTCGCCACTGCCTTTACTTAATATATTAAATGCTAATGCTATATTAAATTTTGAAGGACAAATGTAATTTACAAGATGACTGTCAACAGTCTCCTTATAAATGTAATTTATTTAGTAAAACTTCGTTTCACTCTCTGTGTTTGTTTGGGTAAGTTCCATTTGAAAATAAACGAAGCTTACATCACTCGTTTTGTCTCTTTGAATGATATTTTTCTCAGTTGTGATCTCACTTCATTCATCACACAATATTTTTTACTGACTTAAATATTGTTCATCAGGTTGGAATTGCGTTTCTTTATTTCTAACAGGCAGTTCGTTAATTTATAATTTATTCAAATTCCTCATTAGTATTCTGGTAGCGTGACCGAATTGCATCTCTAGCTTCAATTTAGTAATTTGAGAGGGAGAGAAGAGGAAACTACTGCCTTATATGTAAGTTTAATTGACTCTTCTTTTTTTATTTATTAGGCTACGTAATGTTAAAGGGAATGCATAAACATTAGATCTGGTTATTAAAAGTCCATGATTCATTGATCGCACGACTGATTACAGGGTCGTACACTGTATTTAGGAGCTATTAATTACTGTGCTGCATATGTATGATTAATTTTTCCTATTGCTGACATATAATTTGTTTTGAACCTTGAATCCATAAGTAATGTTCTTACGTGTTTTGCTTTCTGTAGTTCGCATTTTATGTCGGGTTAGATGCTATTTAGTATCATTGGATAAACCGGTGTAGTAAAGTCATCAACTTACATGTTTAAAAGCGTGAGTAACAGAAAATAAAAAGGTAATAAAAATGGGCCGTTATTGTCACCCCAATTAAAATAATAGCACAAAAAAAAAAATCCTCTGTTTTAGAATAATGAGAAATCCTAAATGTAATAACTGATACACATAAAAACATCGAGTATCTGAACCAGAGTTATATGAATCAGTTTGGAAATAAAAACGCCACGTTTGTACCTCTTGAGTCTGAGATGTGTTTTCTAGATTGCACATCGATCAGCAATATCTATATTTACAGGAGAAAAAAAATTAAAAATAAATTTGAAAAATCCGTAGTGAGAAAGTTACTATTATAATTTACGAGTACAAGTTGACGTAACCAGGGTAAAGTAAATGTAAATATTGGGGATGATTTAATTTATTAAAAAAAAAATGTTTTTTTTTTTTTTTTTTTTTTTTTAAAGAGTCGACTGTACTCAAAAATATTTGAGAAGCGCGTTTACCCATTTAGAGTATTTTTACAGCGCATATACAAAGTATTCATATTACTTTCCTTGAGGTATGCCGGCTTCTGTGATCGACTTGTCAACAGATGGAACGACAGATGGAAGTTTGTTCCATCTGTCGTTGTGGAAGTTGATAGGTTGAATAAATTTAAGGAGGAACTGGATAGGCATTTGGAGGGAATGGTGCGATTTTTTTTTTTGGCTGATGCTGCATAAGCTCATACATTTGCTTTCTTGCATCACATGCCACTACTACTACTTAGTAACTACATTAAGCCTGATATACCTTCATCAATATCATTGATGAATACACAGAACAACAATGGGCGCAACACCGAACCCTGGGGAACTCCATTAATAACATTAGTCCACGAAGAACAGTGTCCATTGATTACCACTCTCTGTCGTCTCCCACTCAACCAGATGGAACGACAGATGGAAGTTTGTTCCATCTGTCGTTGTGGAAGTTGATAGGTTGAATAAATTTAAGGAGGAACTGGATAGGCATTTGGAGGGAATGGTGCGATTTTTTTTTTTTGGCTGATGCTGCATAAGCTCATACATTTGCTTTCTTGCATCACATGCCACTACTACTACTTAGTAACTACATTAAGCCTGATATACCTTCATCAATATCATTGATGAATACACAGAACAACAATGGGCGCAACACCGAACCCTGGGGAACTCCATTAATAACATTAGTCCACGAAGAACAGTGTCCATTGATTACCACTCTCTGTCGTCTCCCACTCAACCATCCCTTTATCCATTGTAGCAACTTGCCCTTAATGCCATACTGCTCCAATTTGAACAGCAGTCTTCCATGTGCAACAGTATCAAAAGCTTTCTCGAAATCCAAGTATATGCTATCAAAATTATTTTTTGCATCCAGTTCCTTTGTGACCATATCGTAGTATCCAATCAAATTGATCAGATAAGACCTTCCTTTAACAAACCCTATGCTGTGCCTTAACTATTACTGCAGTCTTGTCTAGATGATCCTACAATGCTTCATTAATCAGTGACTACATTATTTTCGTCGGAACACAAGTTAAACTAACAGGTCTGTAGTTACTTGTGCCACCGTTTGAACCCCCTTTGTGAATTGGGGATAGATTTGCACATCTCCAGTCCATGGGGACCTCCCCTAAGTCCAAGGATGCTCTCATAATTATGGCTAAGGGTTTGTTATTTTCTTTGCTGCCTCCTTTAATATAGGGTCAGCGAAAAATGTGTCCATGATTTCCCTTTTAATTATCTTCGGAAATATTTGATCAATTGCTGTGATCGTAGCAGCAAACAGTGTGGTAGCTCACTAAGTTTTATTTGGCACCTTGGCTGCGCCATAAGTGTTCAGTCAGAATGACTCCTACGCGCACCGCCTCAGTCAGTGTCAATAAGTTGGTCGTGCAACAAAAACCGACGTACGTCAGTATTGACGTTGCACTGTTAGGCAGATTTAAATTCAGCGTACCAGAACACACACTGCACTTTCTGTTGCACGGCTATCTTACTGATACTGACCGAGGCGGTGCGCGTAGGTGTCTTTCTTCGCACACTCACGGCGCAGCCAAGGTCATTGTTGATGTGTCAAATAAATCGTAGTGCGTTACCACACTGTTTGCTGCTACCATCACAGTAATCGATCAAAGATTTCCGAAGATAATTAATCACCGGAAATCACGGACACCTTTTTCGATGACCCTGTATAACTAGATAGATCCCATCCAACCCAGGTGTCTTCCTTATATTTAACTTCAACAATTTATCGTCCACTTTGCTCTCAGTTATTACAAAATCACTATTTAATTCATCATTATTGGATGGTCGAAAGAAGAAGGCTCAAAAAATCCAAGTGTGGATTTTTTTTGAGCCTTCTTCCTTGAGGAGGCGGGTATAGCTTAAAGGTTTTCAGACTGACTTGGTTTAATTCTTGTAGGATGAAGACTTTCATGGTAAAGGATTGCATCTTATCCACCCCTCTTTCCTTTTCTACTGTTCCCAATAAATCTGTAAGTAGAAGTGCATCCAGTTAATGTAGACGGACAGTGCAATGTTGAGTCAGTTTGGTGTGACATAAGCACTGGGAAAGCAAAAATGAGGGTAAGAGTTTACTATAGGCCTAATGACTCTGATGAGTACAATCAACAATTATACAGAGAAATAGAGTGGGCCGGTAAATCAGTGTCTTATAATGGTTATCATAATGTCTTATAATAGTATCAGTGTCAATATTTAACTTCCTAAATATTTACTGGAACTTGTCGGTTATTCACTCGCTCTCTAGCAATGCTTTTGTGGATTTATTGGATGATTGTTTTCTATAGCAGCATGTTAGAGGGGTAGCAAGAGGGATTAACACTCTTGATCTGATTATCAGCAGTGATTATTCATGCATTAAGAATTTACAGATAAAGGAACCACTAGGTGGCACTGATCACAGGGTACTGATGTGGGATGTACTTAAAGATGTAACTACCATCAGCGGTTAGGGGAAGGGTTTTCTTTGCTTTCGTAAGAGTGACTACTGAGGTCTCAGAGATTTTTTAAGTTCTATACAGTGGGACCAACTGATGATGTTACCTAACAGGTTGTCAGCCACTCTACCTAGAAGTAGTCAGGCGAGGCCTATATTACCACCTTAGGAAAGGAACACCAGCTGAAATAGTAAATCTCCAGCTGGATCTTGCAAATGACCCCAAGATAGAGAAGAGGAGAATCACCCAACACCTACAAGCGATATGGCAACAGAGCTGGGAAACCACACAGAAAGGAGACATCACGAGGCGATTCCTCCCAACTATAAACCATACTCACCCAGAGCCCCCTCCATGGTTCTCACCTGGTCTGCACATGACGTTTATCATCACTGGACACGGCCCCTTCCGTCAGAAACTCACAGCTATGGGGATTGAAAGAGACCCGCGGTGCCATTGTGGAGAAGAAGAGTCCTGGGGGCATCTCATGTATGAGTGCCCTGCCTATGACAACAGTAGAATCAAGTTTGCTACCGCAATTCAAAGGAATCCACGAAACCAAGAGTCCTCGCTGCTGCTCGATGAAAACACATACAGGGCACTAACTGTGTATGCGCAGGAAATCTTCGCACTGAGGCTAGCCAAGATTGCTGAAATGAAAACAACATTGGATCATGCTGCCCAAGGCCTGAATCAGACTGGCGTGGGTTAGCTCCTCCTCCGCTAGAGGACACTGCCTTGACAACTTGCAAATCCTTTAAGGGTATTAACACTGCTGGTACCATTCTGGTGCGGGACTGCTGGCACTCATCGAGTGCGGGATACTGCTGCAAACCCCTTATAGGGTAGGATCAGCCGGCACCGTTCTGGTGCGGGATTGGTGGCACTCTGGAGAACTCCTGAGTGCGGGATACAGAGTCCATTGGCCTCTGGTGATCATGCAGGGGCACCTGTCCCCTGCTACTTTAACTCCCACCCCCAGATCCCTATTTTCACCTCACAAAGAGCGGACTGCTCCTTAACTTCAGTCCGTCCTCCTTTCCCTCTTTCTGTTCCTTCTAACTCGTACTCCTGCTCTGTTTTCCTCCCCCCCCCACTTTTTTATTTTTTATTATTATTTTTTTTTTATTTATTTATTTATTTTTTTTTTTAAATTTTTATTATTATTTTTATTTATTTATTATTTTTTATTTTTATTTTTTATTTATTTATTTATTTAATTATTTATTTATTATTTTTATTTTATTTTATTATTATTATTTTATTATTTATTTATTATTTTTTTTATTTTATTATTATTATTTTTATTTTATTTTATTTATTTATTTTTTTTTTTTTTCACTTGACCTTTGTCAGGAAGCTTAGGCAACCCTGGCAAAGGCCAGCCAGAGTATAATGGGCAGCCTGGCTCACCTCCCAGTGGTGGTGGCGGGCAACGTGGGGTCCCACTAGGGGCTCTGCGGCCAAGCAGCCAGAGACACAACAACAAAACATAACACTACTCTGACAGAAACCAGACATTACACTTTTTCTGGCTTTTACAGAGATTCTGTATTTCTTCACAAAGTACCATGGTGCAGATGTGGGAAACCACAGGTGGCGCCTTTCACAAAACACTATGCCACTATGCCACTATGATGATGTTACCAAGTCTGCGTGGTTAGCACAGTGGTATCGTTACCGTCCTCCCCACACCGGGTGGAAAAGGCCCGGGTTCGAATCCTGTCGATGACGCGAGGAACTTTAGTGGGCTTTTTTAACTCTGTGGCTGAGTTAGTCGGTCTCAGGCGTAGATAGCAAGGTTTTCCCCCTCAGAAACTGAGGTTTTTTCTTCCAGCAAAACAGGCAAATCGACCAGAGAACACACGCAATTTACAGACACGAATACGGTATAATGTAATCATTTACGGTTAACCCTAATATAGTAATTTTTTTGATGATGATGTTACCAACAGCAAATTCTAAATGGGAAGCATTCAAGGAAGTAATCTTGGAAGTAATCTAGGCTTTTTTTTTTTTTCCAACTAAGAAATACTGTTCTAGCTTTAGGTACAAATGGATGTGAAATGAACTAATGAGACTCATAGCAGAGAAGAAAAATTCATGAGATGAATATTAGTTATCAGGCGACACAGAAGCTTATGGTATTCACTGAGTAATCACTGAATTATGACCACCCCTATGAAAATTGAGTGCGACTCATTGACCACGTGAGCTACGAGAGTGCGTAGCATAGATAAGGTGTCAAAGGAAGGATTTATCGGACTTTGATAAAGGACAAATTGTGGGAGCCCGACGAGCTGGTACCTTGATTTCCCAAACGGCTGAACTGGTGGGGTGTTCGAGAGTCGCCGTGGTTAAAGTGTACCAGGACTGGCGTCAAAATGGTCAAACCACGACCCGACGGCAAAATTGAAAAGGTCAGCGAAAGGTTGATGTTAGAGGTGAGTGCCGGGTCCGACGACTCGTACAGGCGAACAGGCGCAGCACTATTGAAGAGTTGACTACCCAATACAACATTGGCCAACCCGGAACAATATCTGGCATGACCATGCGTCGCACGCTCGCACGTATGGGCTATACCAGCAGACGATCCCTACGGCATTCTCTCCTAATCAAGGTTGATCGGCGTAAAAGAATCGCCTGGTGCAAAGAGCCTGCAACTTGGACGTTAGAAGTCTAGCAGGTGTGCTGGTCGGATGAGTCACGTTATTTACTCCACATCATGGATGGTCGTGTACGGATTTGGCGTCAACAACTTGCTCTTGATCCATCATGCATAGTATCAAAAGTGCAGGCCGGTGTAGGCGGTTGTATGGTGTGGGGTATGGTTTCACTGGCAGGAACTTGTACCCCTGGTGCAAGTTCCTGCCAGTTCTGGGTCCCAGAACGGAATAACCAGGTGCAAACTACTCTGATTCGAAAGGACTTAGTTTTATTAGGGGACTCCATTGTCAGAGAAACGGGAAATATTTTTTTATAATAAGGATAGGTGGACTAGAAGGGTATGTCTGCCAGGAGCAACTATTAATAATGTCACTAACAAATTGTCAGATTTTAAGGGGGTAAAGAGAATATTATTATTTATGTGGGGACTAATGACATTAAGCATACACGATCTGACGATTTGTTAGACAAATATAGGACCATGCTGAAGAAATGCCGCGAGTTAGGTCACAATGTCTGTGTGTCTTCAATTGTAAGGACCCTTCCTTACAAATATTATTAATAGTGGCTTTGTTAAGTATTGGAAATTATTTGTATTTTTAAACAGTCAGCCTTCAGCAAAAATATCGGCATTTTAGAAAACAATAGACTGAAAATTGTAGTTCAGACACTCCCAGCCTTAATTATATCTCTTGTTCGGCCAAAAATCTTTAAGTAAGTCTTTGATTGAAATAGCAACGGGTGGGAAACGGTTTCGAACCCGCAGAACAATGCATTCACTGATCTGGAAAAAAATCATAGTGAAAGTATTCTGAGCGAAGGCAGAACCACACCCTTAATCAAACAGTAGACCGCTACGAAACCCATTTGGGGAAAGAGACAGCACATGATAGTGGAGGATATTCAAAAATGGGAATAAGTACTTAAAAATTTCATGGGGGATTAAGGGCATGTGAGGTCACAAGAAGACCCGGAACTTCCGGCCATTCTTCTAGAAGGATCGCGAAAATTCTGGATGTCGGAAGTTCAGGCAACAAAGGACAATAGGAATGAAATGAGCGAATGAGATAGGAGATGAGAGGGGCGAAGTAGCGAATGACTGGTTAGAAATGAGAGGTAGTGGAGATACAAAAGGGGATGTGAGGCGAAGAATAGGGGATCCCGAAAGTTTTCCTGATAGGGTGTGTTCCCGAAAGTTTTCCTGATAGGGTGTGTTCCCGAAAGCTTCCTGAGAGCGAAGGTTTCCGAGAGGTTGTTCCAGTGTTTGTTATGAGGATGGTCCCTAAAGAGGTGGTTCCTGAAGAGTAGGTTCTGATAAAGTTTAGGTCTGTCTGTTAAAGTTGAGAAAGTTTGGCAAAGTTTTAAGATGGAGTAGTCAGTTGTGAAAGGTTAGATAAGTTTTAAGAATAGGAGTGAACGGTTAAGTAGTTGTTTTATAAGGCTAGTGATGGAAGCGACAGTAGAGCAGTATGCGGACAAGTGCGCCAAAAGGAGAAATAGAGCCTTGGGCAAATAAGTGAAGTCTACGGAGAAATAAAGCCTAGTCCGTCATCAGAAGGCAGTGACATTGGCCAGTGTGCAGATAAAGAGAGCCGTGAAGGTAAAGTTGCAGACCGAAACCGAGTAGCAGTATCAAGGACCATATGATAAATTCCTAGAAGATGTAGATGATGCCCTATTCAGACGAGAACAGCAGCACCAATAAAGAACGGAAAGCCCCAGCGGAGGGATCATGTCCATTATTAGCAGTAAGTGTCTGATTAGTATTCCCATGTATTTAAAAAAAAAAAAAACTCTAGAGAGAGGATAACAAATACAGAAAGAGCAAATTGTAACAGATTTATATATAATAAGAGACATGTACATAAAAATGAGTAATTATGATAAGGGAAGGGGTTTCATAGAGGTAGTAAAATACCCTGATTAACGGAAAGTAAGATAACAGTTTTGGAGGGGAGTAATTAAGGGAGATTATATAGAGAATGTTATATAAATATATATGATACCTAAAATGTGGTAGAATGACAAGTCAGAAGTAAAGTTGTTAGCATAACTTAGGCAATGAGATGAATATTGATTTAAAGGATGAATGCGAATGTATTAAGATAAAAATCTAAATAAGAGAGATTTATCATAAATATTGCTAACAGAGGAATAGCCTTGTATAAAGGAAGAGTGGAAGATAAGTCTGACCTATTAGAATATAAGGTTGATTTACTTAGAGAATATTTGTATTAAGTAAATTATGGAAGTATTATTATCCATGTGACGTAGTGAAGGACAGTGCAAAAGAGTATAACTTAACCTAGCCAAACGTTTTATATTTGTACGGTGAAGATAATATTATCAACTGTTATATGTACTTAATTATTCACCAATTTATTTCATGTAAATAATCTTAATAAACAAATTGTATATAATGCATATGAGTTGTGTCAGTCATTTTGAACACAGAGCCTAGAGTCCGGGTGAGGAATATAACCACTGGAAACCCCCCCGAAATCTAGAATCTTCTGAGAGATTAACAAGTCAGGTGTTAATTTGGAAGGGGGAGAATTAGGGGGGAAATAAATATAATACAAAAATAACAAAGAGGGTAAAATAAATAACATTTACATCCCCCCCCCACACAATTTTGCCCAGGCATGTTAGAAGGGATTATATGCCGAAAGTCTTGGGGATTAACTCAAGACTTCAAGGCTTTTGGGGGGAAATTTCAATCACCTTGGCCCGCACTTGTAGGTATAAGGAATCTGTTTTGTAGAGACGGTATACGTTTAAACAAAGGAGGTGCAAGAATTTTTGCCAGTATTATTGAAGATGCATTAAAGGTTCAGGGAAAACTGCTAGCTTGGGGGAACAAGAGTAATATAGATACGCGTTTATCTGATAAAATTCGTCAAATTAACGCTTGCACATACCTCAAGAGTACTTGTTTGTTATCACAACTGAGCACAGCAAGATGTTCTAAGAGCAGAAACGTTTCAAATGAGCAGACAGCTAATAGCAGGGAAGCGAGCTTAAATAACTTTAATGGGTGTGTCAGGGTAGTTAACTATACAAGATACTAAGTCTTAATTGTTTATACAGTAATGTCAGAAGTGTCGTCAATAAAATGAGTCAATTCGAACTGCCCGTTAGAACAAGTAACACTGACATAATGGGCTTACGAAAACATGGTGCCACCCGGAGACAGGGGATGACGAGTTTCAGTACGGTATGTGTAATGTATTTGGGAACGATAGGGAAGATAGAAGGGGTGATGGGGTCATGCTTCTTATCAAAAGCAGCCCGAGCGCGACGAAAGCCTTCCCGGATTCAGACGTTTCGCATGCTAATATAGAATCTGTATGGTGTGAGATAGTTGGAAGTAATGGTATAATGATTGGGAGTAATCTACAGGCCAAGTGATCGTGAAGATTATAAGAGTCTCTACATGTAAATGGAATGGGCAAGTAAGCGTGAATGTCTTATTATGGGCGATTTTAATTTGTCTCTAATTGATTGGAGAAAATGGGAAGGAAACTCCACAGGGGGAACAAAATTTTTAAATCAACTAGATGATTGTTATTTGTATCAACATGTCAGAGAAAGTACTAGGGAAAAGAATACTCTAGACCTCATCATCACCCATGAACCAGATGGCATAACAGGGCTGATAGTAGAGGAACCAGTAGCAGGAAGTGATCACGGAGTTCTACGGTGGACGATGAAGAGAGAGGTAGCAGTAGTTAAAGGCAAAGGAATGAGTTATAATTTCAGGAAAGGAAATTACGATGCCTTAAGGTGCTCCGTGGCCTCGCCTGGTGAGATCGGCAAAAGAGCGTCCATATGAGGAAAGACTTCGAATATGTGGGTTGCAGAGCTTGGAAACTAGGCACCTTAGAGGAGACTTGATTGAGCTGTTTAAGGCTGTGAGAGGCATAAGAAAATGAACGAGGACGAAATTTTTACGGTTATAAATGATTGTAGAACTAGGGCCACAATTTCAAGTTACGGGGGGGGAATGTTTAGACTGGATTGCAGGAAGTTTTATTTTAGCCAGCGAGTTATAGATTACTGGAATAAGTTACCTACATGGGTGGTAGAGGTTGGCAGTTTGGGGAGATTCAAAGGTCAGCTGGATTGTTACCTGCAGGAGGAGGGAAACGCTTAGGTTGTCCATTTCCTTTTCTCTTAT
The DNA here is from genome assembly GCF_048544385.1 of Mastigoproctus giganteus. Lineage (NCBI taxonomy): Eukaryota > Metazoa > Arthropoda > Arachnida > Uropygi > Thelyphonidae > Mastigoproctus > Mastigoproctus giganteus. The sequence goes on from NC_143575.1 coordinate 129,749,094, forward strand.
TTATTAATTATTATTTTTTTAAAATTGTTTCTTCTTATTATTTTTATTAATTTTTGTTATTTATTTATTAATTTTTGTTATTTATTTATTAATTTTTGTTATTTATTTATTAATTTTTGTTATTTATTTATTATTATTATTATTATTTTATTTATTATTATTATTATTATTTTATTTATTTGTTATTATTATTATTATTTTATTATTTTATTTTTGGCTGGTGCAGCATAAGCCATAGGCTTCCTTGAACCATGTGGCCATTGCTAATACTAATGATTGATATGGTAGTTTAGGTCACAATTATGAAGGAATGCAAGGAGGCATGTCATGAAAATTCCTCAGGCACTATTATCGGCTGAAACATATAGGTAAACACGTTCAGGTAAACCTATTAGTTATGCCTGCGCAGGCACGCCTGTACGGGTCTACCGGACACCCATAGTGCATCCCGGTAAACTTGTCAGTTATGTTTGCGCAGGCACGCCTGTAAAAGTCCACCTGACGCCCATAGTGCATCCACATCTGTCACCATTCATTCATCGGCTGACCATGGCATCTACAGACGACGTTTTAGCAATAGTTGACTTATTATTTGCAACAAAGTGTTTTAAACGTAATATATGGTGCAAAGAATGGTTGAAAAAAAGAAAAGTTTATTCACTTATGAACTTGTTAAGTGAATTGCAGTTGGCCTCTAAAGATTGACATAATTATTTGCGGATGAATGTAGAAACTTATTTAGAGCTTCTTTCATTAGTTACTCCAGTAATTAAAAAAAAAAAACGATACTGTTATGAGGATGGTGGCCATTTCACCCCACGAGAAATTAACTGCAACTCTGAGATTTCTTGCAACTGGAAGAAGTTATGAAGATCTTAAATTTTCGACAATAATTTTAGCGAAATTCTCAGAAAAATCTCCCACATTTATTAAAATTTAATAGAATAACATAGTAATGAATTTTATTATTGCTGTTATTATAAATTATATTTATTGACACGACACTGAAATTCAAAATTAAAATTTACTTCTAATCCAGGCCTTGAGGTTGTCACAGACATTCTCTCAGATATGCCAGACAAGCTGTACTTGCTACCTGGGAGTCTAAAACGCTGATGGAACTGATATTCGGGTGACACTCAAGTCAAGTGGACCCAATTTCGGCGAAGTCCGGACGGTCTGTGACAGCCAAATCCTCTGCTTGCACCTTCACGATGGTGGGACTGTTAGTAATCCTGGGTATAACCTCCATGCACAAGTACATGGTGGGTGACCACCCAGGTGTGAACCAACGTAACCAGGGGTCGAGGTGTGGCGCCCCTCTATGTTACCAGGCAGTACTAGGTGGTAGATGACTCTCATCAACCGGTGAAATACCACCACTTTGCTTATTGGAGGCTTGAAGTGGTGGAACCCATGTTTAGTCTCTAGAGCTAAGTTCCGGTCAACCCTTCCCCATCTCTTCCATTATGCAGTATGATTGATGACTTTTGAGGTTATGATGAACGTCGTGGCGAGATCCAATATTCCTTACATTTCGAGGGTACAGCTCTAAAACGTGTTCGCAGGCCGGCCGCTAGTTAGTACACCGGACCGAACCTATTGGTAACTCTGTAGGAGGCTTCCGGATCAGCTAGTGTAAATTCTTGCTACCTCTACTCTGCCAGATAGTGACTGGGGGGAGTCCGAGTAGTGTGTATGTGACATAATGTGTCGAGGCCACATTATGTCAAGGATCTAGGTATATTCTTAGCACATGTACGCCATATCCAAAAATTTCATTACTTCATACAACATGTCCCACCCACTTTTTCTTACTATTGAATATACCATGAATTGTCAAACTAATAGAGCAAGCTTATCTGCGAAAAGCTCTAAACCTCCCAAGGACTTCCTAATTCATTTCACAAATATACGTGGTCTCAATTCTAATCTTAACGATGTCCATTTCCACTTGCAGTCTGCCAAACCCCATGTACTTTTTCTGACAGAATCTCAGTTATCGGTTGATTCAACTACTGCTCATCTCAGATGCCCAAATTATTCGCTGTATGATTCCTATCGCCTCAAAGGTGGTACTTGTGCATATGTCCGTTCTGATATTCCCTGTCAGAGACTTGGCAATTTGGAATCTCCTCTCTTTGATCTTCTCTGGCTTAAAATCTCTCTAATTCATTGTGTAAAATTCATTTGTTGTCTCCCGTTCTCCCAACTCCACTAATCACTTGGAGTTCTTTGACTTCCTCTCTTTGCAACTTAACTTTCTCCAGTCCAACTTTCCTAACAGTGAGGTAATTTTTCTTGGTGATTTTAATGTTCACAACTCCAGCTGGCTTCCGTTTTCAAGTCACACCGACCCAGCAGGTCAGGATGCTGAGGCTTTTGCAATTACTAATGACCTAGCACAGATTGTTCATTTACCTACAAGAATACCGGACAATCCTAATCATACAGCCAATACGCTTGATCTTTTTCTCACAAACAACCCTTCTAAGTACACGGTCGAAGTCAGAGGTCCTTTAGGCACTTCAGATCACAACTTGGTGATTGTCTCTTCTCCAATGGAACCTCTATCTCATGGCTGTTCCCAACCTCGTCTTGTTTGGCATTACAAGAATGCAAAATGGGATGACCTGCGAGACTTCTTTTCTTCCTTTCCTTGGTCGGATTACTGTTTCAAAACTTCTGATGTCAACATTTGCTCAGATCGTGTCAGTGAAATTATTCTTGCAGGATTGGAATCTTTTATCCCACACTCCACTTTTTAAAATCTCGTCCTTTATCTAAACCTTGGTTTTCCAATAAATGTGCTAAGGCTGTCCAAGAGAAGAATGTTCCATATCGTAATTGGCTTGTTTCTAATTCTTCAGTTTCATTTTCTACCTACAAAAGCTCGCAACCAAAAAAATTCTGCCTACACCAAAGCTCGCAACAATTGTAAAGCAGTTATTAATCAGTCCAAACTAGAGTTTGAACAGGCTAAGAGTAGAAAACTGGATTCTTGCCCTAATGGTAGCTGAGCATTCTTGTCTCTTGCCAAAGCTATTGGCTGCAACTTTTGCCCATCTCTGCTCCCACCTCTGTCCAAACCAGATTGTTCTGTTGTCACTTCAGCCAAGGAGAAAACTGACCTGCTAGCATCCCATTTTTCTTCCAGCTCATGTATTAATGATCTTGGTAAAACACCTCCCACCATTCCCAACACGCTCCATTTAAAGCCTCCTGTGGTCTTCCGTCAAAAGGATATCAGAAGGATTTTGATGAATCTTGATGCTAAGAAAGCTCCAGGTCCTGATGGTATTTCTCCACTTGTTCTCGAAACCTGTGCGCCTGAACTTACTCCTATTCTTTGCCGCCTTTTTTCACTTTCTTATTCCAAAGGTGTTTTTCCTTCTGCTTGGAAATTTGCTCATATCCAGCCAGTTCCTAAAAAGGGTGACAAATCCCTCCCATCCAATTATCGTCCCATTGCAATTACTTCTACTCTATCTAATGTAATGGAGAAATCAATTAACCCCAAACTTTTAAACTACCTAGAAACCTTCCGTCTGATCAACGATCGCCAGTATGGATTCCGTCAGTGTCGATCCGCTGGTGATATTCTGGCTTATGTTACCCATTTATGGACTAATTCAATGGAAAGGTTCGGTGAAACACAAGTAGTTGCTCTTGACATCTCAAAGGCTTTCGATCGTGTTTGGCATAAAGGTCTTCTAAACAAGCTTCCATCTTATGGTTTGCCAACTGTTTTTAGTAATTGGTTATCCAGTTTTCTCTCTGATCGCTCACTGAGGGTGATGGTAGATGGCTCTCTGTCTTCTAACTTCTCCACTAATGCCGGTGACCCCCAAGGTTCAGTTCTTTCCCCCACTATTTTCCTCTTATATATCAATGACCTTCTTCCGTTGACTGGAAATCCTATCCATAGTTTTGCCGATGATAGCACATTGCATTCAACTTTCCATTTTGATAAACCTTGCCCTGCTCAATCAGCTTCAACTTCTCGAAAATCTGCTACCAATTCCTTAAATGCCGATTTTCAGGTAATTCTCCAGTGGGGCAAAGACAACTAAGTTGATTTGAACCCTTCTAAAACTCAGTCTTGTCTTATATCTCGCAAAAAGGATTCTGCTGCTGCTATGCTTATCTTTAGTGACACTCCGATTTCTAGGCAAAATGATGTATCTCTTTTGGGGATTACTCTGACTTCTAATCTCTCTTGGCACAAGCACATTACAAATATTGCTTCCTCTGCATCTAAAAAACTTGGTTTTCTCTTTCGCTCTCGGCGTTACTTTTCTTCCAAACAGCTGCTCACTCTGTATAAATCGCAAATCCGCCCTGCCATGGAATATTGTTCCCACATCTGGGGTGGTGCCCCCAAAACCTCTCTCAGGCTTCTAGATTCCATTCAGAAGAGGGCAGTTAGGTTAATTAATGACTCCTCTCTAACAGAGTCTCTCCACTCGCTTTCTCATAGACGCACTGTTTCTGCCGCATGCCTCTTCTACAGATACTTCCATGGGCACTGTTCTTGCGAATTGGCTTCTATAATTCCCTCTCTCTCTTTCAAAACAGTCCGAACACGTACCGCCACCATCCATTTACTGTCCAACTTCAAACCCACAGAACCAACTTTTCATCTTCCTCATTTATTCATTCAACTGCCGTTTTCTGGAACAACCTTCCTTCATACGTATTTCCTGAAAATTACAATCTACAGAAGTTCAAGTCCAATATCAACAAATTTAACGGCGACAAAATTAATAGTGAATTTTTTTTCATAGAATTTATCTAATTATTAATGATAGTCGAATAGGGAAATCCCCCAATCTGGCAGTGCGCCTGCCACGTCGCTATACACACCCGGGTTTGCCTGCACAGGCCACTCAGGTTCAGGCAAATCCAATGATTTTTCATATTTCCTCTGGTTGGTTACTGGAATGGTGTAGGTCAAAATAACTGTACAGTTTTATCATCCACACGCTCCGGTAGACCTGCCGAGGCATAACTGACAGGTTTACCTGAAGGTGTGTAGCGGCCTTAAGTAGAAAATTCCCAAATCAAACCAAATTATGATATTAGGGTCCCCTGTAAATGATTACATCTACCCACATTTATATTCTCTGTAAATTGCGTGTGTTCTCTGGTTGATATGCCTGTTTGCTGGATGAAAAAATCCCGGTTTCTGGGGGGAAACCTTGCCTGAGACCGACTAACTCGGCCACGGAGTGAAAAAAGCCCATTAAAGGTCATGGACGGGATTCGAACCGGGCCTTTTCAATCTGGTGTGGGGAGGATGGTGACGATACCACTGTGTTACCGGGCAGACTAGCAAATTCCCAGTGGGAACGGGGTAATATTCTTCACAGAAAAAGGTCAAGCTCTGTCACAGGGGCACGCACGCAGAGTGTTTAAGTTCGCACGTTAAACTGCGTTATAATATTCTAGCATCTGTCCTGGCCACTCTATTCACGGATTTCAATCCCATTGAGCATTTCTCGATGAGTTGAAAAGGTGTGTTCGTCAGCAAAACCCTCTGCCCATGCAGCTCCAGGAATTGATGGACTGTTGGCTCTATACCACGTCGTTTCGAAGCAGCAATTCAGTCCAGCAGCCAGCATACTGTGAGCTCATGGTGATAAAACGTTAAGTCGTATGCGAGCATTTGAATGGTATAAGCATTTCAAAGACGGACATGAGGATATTCGCGATGACCCAAGAAGTGGACGCCCTTCAACCTCTCCGAATGAGGACAGAGTTGTCATCATACGAAGACTTCATCTAGTCAAGACAATTCTAAGTTTTTTGACTGTACTGTCACTGGAGATGAGTTCAGTATTTCAGTATGACCCAGAGACGAAGCGTCAGAGCACGCAGTAGACTTCAAAATCATCACTCAGGCCAAAGTGATCTTTAATTTACTAAAGTCCAGGATCAAGACGATGCTGATCATGTTTTTCCACAAACAGGGTGTGATTCACAAGGAATTTTTAGCTGAAGGGGAGAGAGAGAGAGAGAGAGAGAGAAATCAATGCTGCGTTCTACGTACACGTGCTTCAAAGACCGCTGAAGTGCATTTCCCGGATGAGGTCGCAATTTCGAGATAAAGGCATCGGTTCTAGTTTCCCGGCAATGCCCCTAGAATCCGCACTCGTTGTGAACACATTTCTGACAAAACATGGCATTGTAAAGATCAACTAACCACCCTACTCTTCCGATCTAGCACCAGCAGACCTCTTCCTCTTTCCGAAGATGAAAACTGTTCTCAAAGGAAAGAGATTTCAGAACGTTGAGGACATAAAGAAAAATGTAGTTGCCGAACATCATTTCTTTGGATCTTTGCTGACTCTTTTCAGAAACTTTTAGAACGATGTAATAAGTGCGTTCAATCAGATATGTGATTACTTTTGAGTAATAATAAAATTCCTTTTATTTTTAAACTCCTTCATTTTGTGTTCTTTTTATTGCACCAGACCGGGAACTTTATTGCCATACTTGGTATATATATGAGAAAAAAGAAAATAATAATAATTTTAACAGTAATAAGCAAAAGCATGAAACACAAATATAAAATTTAAAACTTTGGGGATTTGTAATAAATAGTAAATATTAATTTAAAATTAAACAACTTAAATATTTGCAATGTAATCTTGACCAAGAAAATTACATTGAGGCAGCGCTCTTATCGATGCATTTTTCAAAATAAACGGTAATGGAAAATATTTTCCATTATTCAGGAATGCGTGTTTCTTTTAGGAATGTTAAAATTAATTTGTGGTAATTTTGGCATTTGCTATGTATAATTTTATAAATGAATCTTAATCCTTGAATATATCTTCTAATATTTACTCTAAAGGTTACAAATTGTATTTTGTGAGGTAAGAATATTTATTGTTGTGATAGTTAAATATCCCATCATGTCTTAGGAGGTAATTGAGAATACGCACTTGAATTTTTTTCAATTTTATTTATTTGAAATTCTAATGCTGAAAATACCAGTATGGTGTATAACATTTTCGTTAAACTAGAGCTGGAATGGAGTAGAATATCTTTGTGAAGTCCAATTATCTGTAGGCTGATGATGCAATATTATTTATATGGGTCCAATTATCTGTAGGCTGATGATGCAATATTATTTATATGGGTGGCGATTGAACAATTATCAGTAAATGTAATGCCTAAAAGCTGTATTGATTAATATGGGAAATTGGTTAATTTTTCCCTGGGATGATGAAAGGTGACAATATTTCATTTTGTTATAGTTATAATCAAGTTATTAGTATCGACCCAATGTTTAAAGATGTTGAAAGTAGATTGCATATGCTTACTATGAGTAGGATTGCTATAAGAAATGTAAAACTATTTCTTCTGCATAAAGCATGAGTACACTCGTAATTCATATAACTTTCGAGGAAGGATATGTAAGTTCATTCACGCAAACATTAAAGAGAAACGGACTTACAGGTGAACCTTTTGAAATGTCCGTTTCAAAGATAAAATGCTTAGAAGAATGACCCTGATAAAGACAGTCAGAGACGTAATCTAAAAAGCCAATGGCGAACTGGATACGTAAGAACTGAGCTTATATTTCAATATTTTGTGATCAGTGGAATCAAACTCCTAGATAAATCTCTGTATGTGTACTACTGTAAAGCTCTAACGATGTCTAAATTGAACTAACTATGCAAACTTGTAGGCCTTACAAAACCTAGTACTGTATTTATCCCTACGATGATTTTATTTTATTTTATTTTTTTTTTTTTTTAAGGCCCTAGCCACTGAAATCCCAGGAAACTAGGTGGCAGGGCCTACCAGAGTAAAAATTTCTAACTATTGTGTACCTGGTCTTCCTGCACGAGGCCAAGTGTGGGCAACGTTCGGCCCCAGCAGGGATCTAAAGGCTAAATGGCCAGAAGAACAATGATACCAACACTACACTCATACAATATCTATACACTTTTAAATCTCTGGCCTTTGCAGTGAACTGTTACACCCCCATCTCCGCGTTGCGTTCATTGTGGGTGTAACAGTGAACTGTTACACCCACAATGAACGCAACGCGGAGATCGGGAAAACCCCTGATGCCGTTCGACACAAATACACTTTACACTTGTATGTGTACTACATTCATCCAGCGACTCCTGTGAGTTTCAAGCGAAACTAATTGCCAGAGGCTCTCCAAGTTAGTTGTCACATCCCTCCCCTCCCCCAGGGCGAAATCCATGTAGTTCAGCTCCCAACAGAGAGATAAAGAAAGAGGAAAGTTCGGTATAAATAATTGTATCAAATATTTTGGACATTTTGTTTTAAAACTGTTATAGGTCAATAATTTTGAACTGAATTTTGATTATTTTTTTATGCATGGATGTTATATAGGCAGCTTTGAAATGGTTGGAATAAATTCTTTTAGTTAGCGATTTTTTAAAAATAAATAGCAGAAGCATTGCGATAGAGACTAAACATCGCTTCCAGAAAATTAAGGGAACGCTATCAGGACAGCGTGAATAATAATTTTTTTAGACTTTTAAAGCAGTTTCAATGTCATTTTTTATTAATGTTATGGTGGAAAGATGATCGAAATATCGAGGGCAGATGGATTAAGTCTACTTACATTTATATGTTTTCAAAATGATAATGCTTGCATGTCATTATTTTTGGAAAGATTTTCTATTAATATATAATTTTTGCAAGGTACCGTCAGAAGTGTTTGGCCTTTCTCCGTTTAAAATTTGCCCTGTCGGGGATAGAGTTAGACACATCCCCAGAACTCATTAGTACCCCCCCCCCCCATTTTTTCTGTTTTGTTCGATAACACGTTTAAGATGTGAAGAAAACTATATGGGGAATTTTAGGTTTGTGACAGATTTAGGGAGACATATGCGTCTATAATAGTGTAAATTGTCTTAAAAAATGCTACGTTATTCATTGGATTATTAGTACAAGCAAAGTTCCAGTTAACCTGAGATAACTGTTTAAATTTGGCCAATCATTCTTTCGAAAATTTCTAGACATGTGATTGGTATACATATTGTATTTATTGGCTAAGATAGTAAATGTAATAGCATTATGATCAGATATAAACAAGCTATTTTTAACATTAGTTTGCAATATAATAGTTGTAAGCTCTAAGTCCTGTATGTTATTATTATTTTTTTTGTAGGATTAAATATCTGTTGAGAGAGGGAGAATATCTAGTCCCTTATTAGTTGACTTATCATTTGCAGTGTTAGTTTTATGAACAATGGGAAGGTTAAAATAATCTAAATTTTATTTATTGCATTGGAGAATTTTATAGATGATGTGATGTTCCCAAGGTAATAATTCTAGTTCATAAAAAGTAAATTAAGTTACTAAGGGGGGAGACGGACTAGTACAAACAGAACAGACTCATTTTCTTAAATGCACTCCTGTTATTGTCACTTTGCCACTCCTAAGTACAGTGGCAGAGTGAAATAATATAAATTGATATTCTATCGTATTCAAAAGTTAGGGGCGCTAGAACTACTTGTCACTTTTATTTTACAGGGTAGTTATAATAAAGGCTGTGGTTACAGTGCGCCACTTCAATTGGCGGATGCGATAAAACGTTAATGGTAGAAGGATGAAATTTGGAGTGGATACTATCAACCATGAGTCTTCGTGATAGAACAGTGATCGTCCTCCCCACACTCGGGTTTGAACACTCTGTGGCTCAGTTAGTCGGTCTCGGGCGAGGACAGCAATGTGCCCCCAATTCCGGAAACTCGGGATTTTCGTCTAGCAACACAGTCAAACCGATCGAGAACACACGCAGTTTACAGACATAATACGCACGGGTCGATGAGGTAATTCTCGGTGGTTCTAATATGACAGTTTTTTATTCAACCATGCGGAAGTGGAAAGTGCAAAAAATTCCATAAACTGCCACATGGCTGGAAGAATAGTACTCGACACAACTGGGAGAGTGCTATTTGAATGAACTGTTAGTTAAGAAGATTGAGAAGTTTAACCTTCTTACCTAACAGTTCATCTAAATAGTATGAAGATTGAGATGTAGTAGTAGTAGTAGTAGTGGCATGTGATGCAAGAAAGCAAATGTATGAGCTTATGCAGCATCAGCCAAAAAAAAAAAAAAAAAAAAATCACACCATTCCCTCCAAATGCCTGTCCAGTTCCTCCTTAAATTTATTCAACCTATCAACTTCCACAACGACAGATGGAAGTTTGTTCCAGCAATTAACCACCCGCTGGCTAAAGGCAAATTTCCGCACATCTATTCTACATCTGCCTTTTCTTAATTTGAATTTATGCCCCCTTAGGTTCGTAATCTGAACAAGTGGAAGGATCCCATCAGAATTCAGCGTGCTCAACCCATTCAAGGCCTTATATACCTCAATCAGATCACCGCGCAGGTGCCTAGTCTCCAGCCGCTGTAACTTGCAGAACTTAAGCCTCTCTTGGTAAGAGGATCCCTTCATTCCCCTCACCAATCTTGTTGCCCTTCTTTGTACACGCTCAAGTAAATCTATATCCTTCCTAAAATGAGGTCTCCAGACCTGTACGCAGTACTCAAGGCGTGGCCTGACCATTGCCTTATACAGAGGGATAAGCACCTCCTTTTCCCTGCTAGCAAAATTCCTATATATCATTGACAAAACCCCATGACCTGCCCTGGCAGCCTGTCTACATTGCTCAGAGAACTTCATATCTGACTGCACAATTACTCCCAGGTCTTTTTCATTTTCTACCACCTTAAGTGTAGTACCACACAGTTGGTACGTTTCTCTGGGGTTACTTCTACCCATATGCAGTACTTTGCATTTGTCAAGGTTAAACTTCAGTTGCCACTTCTTAGCCCATCTGCCCAAATTATCTAGATCCTGTTGCAGTAGCACACTGCCATTACTGTCATTAACAACCCTGCCAACCTTTGTATCATCTGCAAACTTCGACATTAAGCCTGATATACCTTCATCAATATCATTGATAAATATACAAAACAACAGTGGACCTAACACCGAACCCTGTGGGACTCCACTAATAACATTAGTCCAAGAAGAGCAGCACCCATTGATTACCACCCTCTGTCTTCTCCCACTTAACCATCCTTTTATCCATTGTAGCAACTTACCCTTAATACCATTCTGCTCCAATTTGTACAATAGTCTTCCATGCGCAACAGTGTCAAAAGCTTTCCTGAAATCCAAATATATGATATCAAAATTATTTTTTGCATCCAGTTCCTTTGTAACCACATCATAATATCCTATCAAATTTGTCAGACAAGACTTTCCCTTAACAAACCCATGCTGTGTCTGAATTATTGCTGCAGTCTTGTCTAGATGATCCTGCAATGCATCTTTAACCAGCGACTCCATTATTTTACCCGGAACAGAAGTTAAACTAACTGGTCTGTAATTACTCGTGTCACCCTTCGAACCCCCTTTGTGAATTGGGGATACATTTGCACATCTCCAGTCCGTGGGAACCTCCCCTGAGTCCAAGGATGCTCTCATAATTATGGCTAAGGGTTTGCTTAGTTGCTTTGCCGCCTCCTTTAATATAACTGGATAGATCCCATCCACCCCAGGTGCTTTTTTTACGTTTAACTTCAACAATTTCTCTTCCACTTTGCTCTCAGTTATTACAAGATCATTAAGCACCCTGCTATAATTTGATAACCTTCTGCCATTTTCAAACCTTAATAACTCCTCATGTGTGAATGTAGATGCAAAATACTCATTCAGTTTGTTTGCTATATGAGCAGGATCATCAACAGTCGAACCATCGATGTCAAGTGGACCAATCAGATTCATCCATATATTCCATATGGTGAGCATTTGTATCCGTTACATATGGTGGAAGCACAGTATGGCGTGGGAAACGTTAGGGACGTTCCTGGTGATGCCTTCCTTCAAATGAGCAGAGATTAGATATGTCCTTCATAAATAAATTTTTATGTGTCTACCAATTTAAATTATAGGTGTATATTCCATTCACGGCAGAAAATACCAGAGGATTACCATAAAATGAAATATACAAGAAAAGCTACAATATAAAATGAATAGCTCATCAGTCTTACACCCTGTCCTCGCGACATCCCCATAACCAAAATTCACGAGGACAGAGGTCGGGAGGTCGAACTGTCCAGACGTTCCTAAAGTGACAGGAAATGATGTTTTCATTGAATGTGTTATGAAACAGCTGGGTGTGTGCGAGGAGGAACTCCATCCTCCACAAAAATAGTTGTTTTCAAACTTCCTGCTCGTGATGAACCATGAGCTCGAACTTTTCGAAGTAAATGGCCCAGTTACGAAATTCACTGTTGACACACACACACACACACACACACACACACACACACACACACACACACACACACACACACACACACACACACACACACACACACAGCGATAACACGTGGACAATGGAGAAGTTGACAACACCCGGCAATTATATACATTGTATAAATAAAAAGCGAATCTAAGGTACACATGAAAGGGGTGAGGGGCAGTACTGCTATATAACGCATAATCTGTGTGTCGTTATCTACATGTCTTTTCTCACAATTTCGATGGTTGACCCTTAATAACGACACCAAGGTTTGCTGCTTTATACGACAATATATTTTTTTATTTCCGTGTACACCGTATATTTGGATTTTATTTACTATATATATATATGTATATAGAATATCATTAGAAAAAGTAAATCAATCCAATAATAAGAATACCATCAAGGACTTAAGAAAACGCAAAAAAAAAAAAAAAAAAAAATAATTATTATTATCGCTTTTTACCGACAATCTAGATGACTTCAACTGGGGCCAACCACCCAGAATGAAGGCAAAAAACGACAAGAAGTTCTCTGTTTCTGTGATGATCAATATATGCTAAGTAATTTAAATCTAAACCAAATATAAACCAGTATAGGCCGAACATAAATCGAATATAAATAAATCGAATGAAGATAATTAATTAAGAAAAATTTTGAAATATTAGAATCAAAGGTAAGAAATATAAGTAAAATATAAATGTAAGCATATATTAATCATCGTTGACCCGACAGAGAACGTAATTTAAGGATTAAAACAAGATTAAATATATAATACATACTACATTTGACCGTATCTAGGACATAATGTAATAGTCGTCAAAATAATATGTGGTGCCCCCTATGTGATGGATACGGTAAAAATAAATAATTAAATTAAATTAACGCAAAGAGAAACATGCAGATAGTAAGAAGAAAAACTAAAGGAGTAGGAAAAATAGAACCTGAACTCCACAAAGGCGAAAAATAGTGGTATAGATAAGAAATAGTTTCTCCTACGTCCTCGGATTGCCCTAATAATTTCGGAGAAATAAAAATAAAGAGTGTAGGACAGCTTAAAGGCATTACAAGATATAAGTTGTCGCTCGGGTATGCCCGGGATCGCAAACCCGTTCCTATAGTAGGACCCTGAGCTGAATTTGCATGTTATCTCAGCGTGAATTTAAGTAAATTTAAATGAAATTAACTATATGTATTAAAAAAAAAAAAAAAAAAAAATGATACACTGTAATTTGCAAGCCGGTGGGTACAAGTTTTCTACGCCGTAAGACACCAAGAATGCAAAGTGTATCCTATTTACATATATACATGGCACTAAATATAACGATTTTATTGAAAATTATATTGAAACGATAGGTTCAGAAAACAAATTTTTGAATTTAATTATGCTAATTGCTTTCCTGAAGTGATATTTCAGGTAAGCGATAGGGAAATTATTATTAATCAACTTGCCGTACAACGCTGTTAAGCCTGTTGAACAATTTTTATTACTATTGCAGATATAAGCAATCCTTAAACATTGCGATAAAATTATATTAGCATGCACTGATTTTGATACATTTGATTTCCAGTTTGTAAGGCTGACTACGTTAAAATTAAATGCATCTCTTTTATTATATACGTTTACGTCTATTTTATTATTATGTAATATTTCTATATGAAGATCCAAGTAATTTGCTATAGTATCGAACTATTAGTTTTTTCCAACACAAGCTCCCCTGGATATAATCCACTGTAATCCTGGACAAAATGTGGACAATTAAAAACACATATATCATCTACGTATCTGTATATAAGTAGGTTATCTTGAAATTCTCTTTCTGTATAATACAGATAAAGGTTTGCGATTATGCTTGATGCTGGACTTCCCATAGGGGTGCCAGTGACTTGCAAATATAACGATGTTCCGTCATATACATAGTTATTAAAGATGCATAATTTTATTAGAGAATTCCAATAGGTTAAATCAACCTTTATAGCATTTTTATTTTCTAAATATAGTTTCTGGAGGACGACTTCTAAGTTATTAAGGTTAATGCTCGTAAATAGACTGTTAAAGTCAAAAGTTTGTATTTGATGAATATTATTATTTTTTAGAGCATTTATAATAGGTAAGTTATTATTTATTATAATAGTTTTATTTAAGTTATTTAATATACTTTTAAGTAACTTTTCTAACGTTTTTCCGGGAAATTTAGCATAACTATCTCTACATGATGTTATGAATCTAAAAGCAATTGGTGTTTTGTGAAATTTGGGTATGCAATATATAAATGGATATTTTAGGTTATTATACTTTAACTTTAATTTTTTATGCAATGCAATTAATTTTTTGATTATTATATTAGAAGAAGATGTTATCTGTTTATATGTACGGCTAGACTGTAGTTCATTTTTTATAATATCTATATAATATGATTTACATATGATTGCATAATTGCAAGCAGCTTTGTCAACGGGAGTTATTATAAAATGTTCATGTATATCTTTGAGCTGCCTATTTATTAATTTGGGCTGCCTATTTATTAATTAATTATTAATAAAGTCTCCTAGATGTTCTCGGTTGCTTTTATACGTGTTGGATTTACTATATTTCCTATTGCGATTATCTTTACGAAGTTTGGCAATTTGAAACATATTATAAACACAAATATCTTTTAAATTATTCGTCATATATTTTTGATTAAATTTATTATTTAGACCGAGAACATCTAGGAGACTTTATAGATTTATTCAAAATGTGGGATACGGATCCTATAAATATTAGTAAAATTCACAACACACTTTTCAGTATTAAACTTAGTGTACTCAAAGCACTATATAGAAAAACCAATGATTACGTCTTTGCATCCTCCCACCTTATGCACATTATATTGGATATTTTTAAATTCAGAATTAATATTTTGAATGTTAGCAAGCAGCCTGAAAACTCTGTCCTCATCTTATACTTTCAAAATAAAATGATGGATGATTTAGATATACATAAAACTATTAATTTACGTAATGACTTGCTGCCTATTAATAACTTACATATTAATATCAGATTTAGATATTCTAAACCATTTGGTCTTAAAGCGTGTAACTATAAAACAATAGCTACAAACCTTCACAATATTAACATCGGACAGGATACATGTGTTTGTCACAAACCTTCATTTCATAGATACGTGGATCCTAACCATAATCACATTATAACCGGCAATTTAGATATAATCCCATATCCCGAACTTAGAGATATTTTATCACTGGGTTTTAAATTTCGACCTAATCCACCTATTAATAAATCTAATTTTAAAAAATTGTTATATCTAGATTTACTAAAATACTGCATAAGATCAGCATACAAACATAATATACCGGTTGAAGCTTATCACATGTGGTTATTTACAATGCTTAATATCATATCTAATAAATATAATCAATTTAAATTCGTACAGGATAATCTATATAATACCAAATTAATAAATAGGCAGCTCAAAGATATACATGAACATTTTATAATAACTCCCGTTGACAAAGCTGCTTGCAATTATGCAATCATATGTAAATCATATTATATAGATATTATAAAAAATGAACTACAGTCTAGCCGTACATATAAACAGATAACATCTTCTTCTAATATAATAATCAAAAAATTAATTGCATTGCATAAAAAATTAAAGTTAAAGTATAATAACCTAAAATATCCATTTATATATTGCATACCCAAATTTCACAAAACACCAATTGCTTTTAGATTCATAACATCATGTAGAGATAGTTATGCTAAATTTCCCGGAAAAACGTTAGAAAAGTTACTTAAAAGTATATTAAATAACTTAAATAAAACTATTATAATAAATAATAACTTACCTATTATAAATGCTCTAAAAAATAATAATATTCATCAAATACAAACTTTTGACTTTAACAGTCTATTTACGAGCATTAACCTTAATAACTTAGAAGTCGTCCTCCAGAAACTATATTTAGAAAATAAAAATGCTATAAAGGTTGATTTAACCTATTGGAATTCTCTAATAAAATTATGCATCTTTAATAACTATGTATATGACGGAACATCGTTATATTTGCAAGTCACTGGCACCCCTATGGGAAGTCCAGCATCAAGCATAATCGCAAACCTTTATCTGTATTATACAGAAAGAGAATTTCAAGATAACCTACTTATATACAGATACGTAGATGATATATGTGTTTTTAATTGTCCACATTTTGTCCAGGATTACAGTGGATTATATCCAGGGGAGCTTGTGTTGGAAAAAACTAATAGTTCGATACTATAGCAAATTACTTGGATCTTCATATAGAAATATTACATAATAATAAAATAGACGTAAACGTATATAATAAAAGAGATGCATTTAATTTTAACGTAGTCAGCCTTACAAACTGGAAATCAAATGTATCAAAATCAGTGCATGCTAATATAATTTTATCGCAATGTTTAAGGATTGCTTATATCTGCAATAGTAATAAAAATTGTTCAACAGGCTTAACAGCGTTGTACGGCAAGTTGATTAATAATAATTTCCCTATCGCTTACCTGAAATATCACTTCAGGAAAGCAATTAGCATAATTAAATTCAAAAATTTGTTTTCTGAACCTATCGTTTCAATATAATTTTCGTGACAAATGGGCCTGGAGTACTGGGGTCCATAGTTTAACAGATATTTATTTAAAGTATACCCAGTAAAATAAAATAAAATAAAATATTTCCAGAAGCTTTCGGAACTCGTGTCCCTTTCTCAACTGACAGAATTTTTAAATACATTACAAGCAAACTGTGGCACGTTACTCATTCGTCATTGTTGTAGCACGGACGTGTGCTGCCTTGCGCCAGTGATCATCCATCAATAAAACGGTTGTCTCCAGGATTGGATGTATACGCATGCCTTTCTGGCGATTTAATGCCTTAGGGTTGTTCATTATGTTTAGTGACTCTAGCCATAGGCGGTGGCGAAAGTGTCGCGCGTGGTCCACTATCTCAAAGTCGCGCTTGGGGTCAAGATCGTGGTTGGTAGCCCAAAAATGTTCTGCAAGCGCGGACTGGTCAGTTTCGGCAAGCCGGATTGCTCTGTCGTGTTCCGTGAGGCGATCCTGGAGACGTCTCGATGTCTCACCTACGTAGCAACTGTTACAGGCCCTACAGGTGATACGGTACACTACATTGCTGCGTAAGACAGGTGTGACAGGGGTCTTCACACTGGAGACAAGTGAACGTAGGTTCCTACCTGGTAATTGTACACATTTTATGTTGTAACTTCTCAGGATCTTCGAGATACGTCCTGACACTCCTGGATAATACGGAATGTAGGCGGATGATATGCCGACTTGCTTCGGAGGTCTTGGGTTGGAAGTAAGTTCTTGTGCCTGTAACAAGCATCTGTTTAGTACATGGGATGGATAACCGCATCTGGTTAAGTCCGCCTTCACACGGGAGATCTCGTTACGTCTAATTGTGTCGGTGCTGGAATGGCTCCAGGCCCTGGAGAACAGGGTGCGGGCAGTGCTACTGAGATGGCTTGGAGCGTGGCCGGACCCGTAGTTGGTGAATTGACCGCACCACATGGGTTTGCGGTATACTGAGGTCTCTAGATGTGGGCCTACGCGATGCACTAGCACGTCCAGAAACGGGAGCGAACCGTCCACCTCTGATTCTACGGTAAACTTGATGAAATTGGATAGAGAGTTGAGGTATTCTAGTAGTACCGTTTCAGAACCACGTGGTATTATGGTAAAAATATCGTCGACATATCTACACCACGTTGTAATAGGTGTAGGTGGGTTCTGGTGTATCTGCTTCTCCAGATCTTCCATGGCGATGTTAGCTACTACGGAACTGACAGGGGCACCCATAGCAGTGCCATGTACTTGTTTGTAGAGTGAGTCTTCAAAGGTGAAGATGCTGCTAGAGAGGCATAGGTTGAGGGCGGTACAGATGTCATCAGTGGATAGTGACGTCCTGGATTGGAGGCTTAAGTCGCTCTCAAGGAGCCTTCTGGCGCAGTGCACGGCCTGTTGGACGGGAATCGAGGTGAATAAAGAAACCACGTCAAATGATGCCATGACAGAGTTATCAGGGATTGAAATGTCCTTAATGGTGTTAATGAATTCACTGCTGTTTTTAACGGTGTGAGATGTATTACCTATAAGAGGCGAGAGGAGGCTCGCGATGTGTTTGGACAGTTCATACGTTGGGGCACTGCAGCAAGACACTATAGGTCTGAGAGGAATACCCGGTTTATGGATCTTTGGTAATCCGTAGAATTGTGGTAGTTGGCAGCCAGTAGCACGCAGAAGATGGTGAGTCGCGGTCGGGATCTTCTTATCTTTAAGCCATGCGTGGACAAGTTTATTAACATTTGCTTCCAGACGTTTCAAGACTTTAACGGGAGGATCAGGTAGAGGTTCATATACGTTAGGATCGAGTAATAGGGCCAAGGCTTTCTCTCGGTAGGCTGATCGGTCCAGCACAACAGTCCGGCGCCCTTTATCAGCAGGAAGTACAACGATGGAGTTGTCTTTTCTTATAGATGACAGGGCGGCACGTTGGCGGTGGTTGAGGTTTGAGCACGTTTTTCGAGTGTTGCGGAGGACTGCGGCAGTCTTGAATCGGATCTCGTTGGCAGTTTCTTCGGGAAGGTTGGTAATACTGGCTTCTATGCCCATAGCGAGCTGTGTGATGGGAGGTTTCGATGGTATAACGGCGAATTTCATACCGTTTGATAAAACACTCAGCTGCTCATTGGACAGTTGTTTGTTACTTAGATTCAAGACGAAAGAAGTCGTGTCGTCTGAACGAGTGTTCGTCTTTAAGGAGTTAGTTTCTATGCTCAAGTTTATGAACTTGCGCTGTTGGCGTAAACGGTAGGTATCCGAGGTCTGACTAGCCCGATGGCAGATGGTATGTATAAGGTTTGTAAATACAATAGGCGAGACCTTACCTTGTATGTGTTGTAACAGTCTGGACTTGTTGTAGTCAGCGTTCCTGATTTCACGGTGGAGATGGGATATCCATAAATTTAACGTGCGCAGGCTGAAGTTAAAGCAGGCACGATCCATATGAGAGTTGTGGAACGGGGCTTTGTATCGGAACCCTTTAGGTATAATTCGATTGCTTTTGCATCTGTGGGCGAAGCGTAAATGTTGCCTGTAGCGAGCTATTGAGAGGAAGCACTTTTGCAACTGTGCACAATCGTTGTAGGTATTATGGCCATAAAGTGATCGAATAGTGACAAATGGGCCTGGAGTACTGGGGTCCATAGTTAACAGATATTTATTTAAAGTATACCCAGTAAAATAAAATAAAATAAAATATTTCCAGAAGCTTTCGGAACTCGTGTCCCTTTCTCAACTGACAGAATTTTTAAATACATTACAAGCAAACTGTGGCACGTTACTCATTCGTCATTGTTGTAGCACGGACGTGTGCTGCCTTGCGCCAGTGATCATCCATCAATAAAACGGTTGTCTCCAGGATTGGATGTATACGCATGCCTTTCTGGCGATTTAATGCCTTAGGGTTGTTCATTATGTTTAGTGACTCTAGCCATAGGCGGTGGCGAAAGTGTCGCGCGTGGTCCACTATCTCAAAGTCGCGCTTGGGGTCAAGATCGTGGTTGGTAGCCCAAAAATGTTCTGCAAGCGCGGACTGGTCAGTTTCGGCAAGCCGGATTGCTCTGTCGTGTTCCGTGAGGCGATCCTGGAGACGTCTCGATGTCTCACCTACGTAGCAACTGTTACAGGCCCTACAGGTGATACGGTACACTACATTGCTGCGTAAGACAGGTGTGACAGGGGTCTTCACACTGGAGACAAGTGAACGTAGGTTCCTACCTGGTAATTGTACACATTTTATGTTGTAACTTCTCAGGATCTTCGAGATACGTCCTGACACTCCTGGATAATACGGAATGTAGGCGGATGATATGCCGACTTGCTTCGGAGGTCTTGGGTTGGAAGTAAGTTCTTGTGCCTGTAACAAGCATCTGTTTAGTACATGGGATGGATAACCGCATCTGGTTAAGTCCGCCTTCACACGGGAGATCTCGTTACGTCTAATTGTGTCGGTGCTGGAATGGCTCCAGGCCCTGGAGAACAGGGTGCGGGCAGTGCTACTGAGATGGCTTGGAGCGTGGCCGGACTCGTAGTTGGTGAATTGACCGCACCACATGGGTTTGCGGTATACTGAGGTCTCTAGATGTGGGCCTACGCGATGCACTAGCACGTCCAGAAACGGGAGCGAACCGTCCACCTCTGATTCTACGGTAAACTTGATGAAATTGGATAGAGAGTTGAGGTATTCAAGACTGCCGCAGTCCTCCGCAACACTCGAAAAACGTGCTCAAACCTCAACCACCGCCAACGTGCCGCCCTGTCATCTATAAGAAAAGACAACTCCATCGTTGTACTTCCTGCTGATAAAGGGCGCCGGACTGTTGTGCTGGACCGATCAGCCTACCGAGAGAAAGCCTTGGCCCTATTACTCGATCCTAACGTATATGAACCTCTACCTGATCCTCCCGTTAAAGTCTTGAAACGTCTGGAAGCAAATGTTAATAAACTTGTCCACGCATGGCTTAAAGATAAGAAGATCCCGACCGCGACTCACCATCTTCTGCGTGCTACTGGCTGCCAACTACCACAATTCTACGGATTACCAAAGATCCATAAACCGGGTATTCCTCTCAGACCTATAGTGTCTTGCTGCAGTGCCCCAACGTATGAACTGTCCAAACACATCGCGAGCCTCCTCTCGCCTCTTATAGGTAATACATCTCACACCGTTAAAAACAGCAGTGAATTCATTAACACCATTAAGGACATTTCAATCCCTGATAACTCTGTCATGGCATCATTTGACGTGGTTTCTTTATTCACCTCGATTCCCGTCCAACAGGCCGTGCACTGCGCCAGAAGGCTCCTTGAGAGCGACTTAAGCCTCCAATCCAGGACGTCACTATCCACTGATGACATCTGTACCGCCCTCAACCTATGCCTCTCTAGCAGCATCTTCACCTTTGAAGACTCACTCTACAAACAAGTACATGGCACTGCTATGGGTGCCCCTGTCAGTTCCGTAGTAGCTAACATCGCCATGGAAGATCTGGAGAAGCAGATACACCAGAACCCACCTACACCTATTACAACGTGGTGTAGATATGTCGACGATATTTTTACCATAATACCACGTGGTTCTGAAACGGTACTACTAGAATACCTCAACTCTCTATCCAATTTCATCAAGTTTACCGTAGAATCAGAGGTGGACGGTTCGCTCCCGTTTCTGGACGTGCTAGTGCATCGCGTAGGCCCACATCTAGAGACCTCAGTATACCGCAAACCCATGTGGTGCGGTCAATTCACCAACTACGGGTCCGGCCACGCTCCAAGCCATCTCAGTAGCACTGCCCGCACCCTGTTCTCCAGGGCCTGGAGCCATTCCAGCACCGACACAATTAGACGTAACGAGATCTCCCGTGTGAAGGCGGACTTAACCAGATGCGGTTATCCATCCCATGTACTAAACAGATGCTTGTTACAGGCACAAGAACTTACTTCCAACCCAAGACCTCCGAAGCAAGTCGGCATATCATCCGCCTACATTCCGTATTATCCAGGAGTGTCAGGACGTATCTCGAAGATCCTGAGAAGTTACAACATAAAATGTGTACAATTACCAGGTAGGAACCTACGTTCACTTGTCTCCAGTGTGAAGACCCCTGTCACACCTGTCTTACGCAGCAATGTAGTGTACCGTATCACCTGTAGGGCCTGTAACAGTTGCTACGTAGGTGAGACATCGAGACGTCTCCAGGATCGCCTCACGGAACACGACAGAGCAATCCGGCTTGCCGAAACTGACCAGTCCGCGCTTGCAGAACATTTTTGGGCTACCAACCACGATCTTGACCCCAAGCGCGACTTTGAGATAGTGGACCACGCGCGACACTTTCGCCACCGCCTATGGCTAGAGTCACTAAACATAATGAACAACCCTAAGGCATTAAATCGCCAGAAAGGCATGCGTATACATCCAATCCTGGAGACAACCGTTTTATTGATGGATGATCACTGGCGCAAGGCAGCACACGTCCGTGCTACAACAATGACGAATGAGTAACGTGCCACAGTTTGCTTGTAATGTATTTAAAAATTCTGTCAGTTGAGAAAGGGACACGAGTTCCGAAAGCTTCTGGAATATTTTATTTTATTTTATTTTACTGGGTATACTTTAAATAAATATCTGTTAAACTATGGACCCCAGTACTCCAGGCCCATTTGTCACTATTCGATCACTTTATGGCCATAATACCTACAACGATTGTGCACAGTTGCAAAAGTGCTTCCTCTCAATAGCTCGCTACAGGCAACATTTACGCTTCGCCCACAGATGCAAAAGCAATCGAATTATACCTAAAGGGTTCCGATACAAAGCCCCGTTCCACAACTCTCATATGGATCGTGCCTGCTTTAACTTCAGCCTGCGCACGTTAAATTTATGGATATCCCATCTCCACCGTGAAATCAGGAACGCTGACTACAACAAGTCCAGACTGTTACAACACATACAAGGTAAGGTCTCGCCTATTGTATTTACAAACCTTATACATACCATCTGCCATCGGCTAGTCAGACCTCGGATACCTACCGTTTACGCCAACAGCGCAAGTTCATAAACTTGAGCATAGAAACTAACTCCTTAAAGACGAACACTCGTTCAGACGACACGACTTCTTTCGTCTTGAATCTAAGTAACAAACAACTGTCCAATGAGCAGCTGAGTGTTTTATCAAACGGTATGAAATTCGCCGTTATACCATCGAAACCTCCCATCACACAGCTCGCTATGGGCATAGAAGCCAGTATTACCAACCTTCCCGAAGAAACTGCCAACGAGATCCGATTCAAGACTGCCGCAGTCCTCCGCAACACTTCGAAAAAAACGTGCTCAAAACCTCAACCACCGCCAACGTGCCGCCCTGTCATCTATAAGAAAAGACAACTCCATCGTTGTACTTCCTGCTGATAAAGGGCGCCGGACTGTTGTGCTGGACCGATCAGCCTACCGAGAGAAAGCCTTGGCCCTATTACTCGATCCTAACGTATATGAACCTCTACCTGATCCTCCCGTTAAAGTCTTGAAACGTCTGGAAGCAAATGTTAATAAACTTGTCCCACGCATGGCTTAAAGATAAGAAGATCCCGACCGCGACTCACCATCTTCTGCGTGCTACTGGCTGCCAACTACCACAATTCTACGGATTACCAAAGATCCATAAACCGGGTATTCCTCTCAGACCTATAGTGTCTTGCTGCAGTGCCCCAACGTATGAACTGTCCAAACACATCGCGAGCCTCCTCTCGCCTCTTATAGGTAATACATCTCACACCGTTAAAAACAGCAGTGAATTCATTAACACCATTAAGGACATTTCAATCCCTGATAACTCTGTCATGGCATCATTTGACGTGGTTTCTTTATTCACCTCGATTCCCGTCCAACCAGGCCGTCGCACTGCGCCAGAAGGCTCCTTGAGAGCGACTTAAGCCTCCAATCCAGGACGTCACTATCCACTGATGACATCTGTACCGCCCTCAACCTATGCCTCTCTAGCAGCATCTTCACCTTTGAAGACTCACTCTACAAACAAGTACATGGCACCTGCTATGGGTGCCCCTGTCAGTTCCGTAGTAGCTAACATCGCCATGGAAGATCTGGAGAAGCAGATACACCAGAACCCACCTACACCTATTACAACGTGGTGTAGATATGTCGACGATATTTTTACCATAATACCACGTGGTTCTGAAACGGTACTACTAGAATACCTCAACTCTCTATCCAATTTCATCAAGTTTACCGTAGAATCAGAGGTGGACGGTTCGCTCCCGTTTCTGGACGCATCGCGTAGGCCCACATCTAGAGACCTCAGTATACCGCAAACCCATGTGGTGCGGTCAATTCACCAACTACGGGTCCGGCCACGCTCCAAGCCATCTCAGTAGCACTGCCCGCACCCTGTTCTCCAGGGCCTGGAGCCATTCCAGCACCGACACAATTAGACGTAACGAGATCTCCCGTGTGAAGGCGGACTTAACCAGATGCGGTTATCCATCCCATGTACTAAACAGATGCTTGTTACAGGCACAAGAACTTACTTCCAACCCAAGACCTCCGAAGCAAGTCGGCATATCATCCGCCTACATTCCGTATTATCCAGGAGTGTCAGGACGTATCTCGAAGATCCTGAGAAGTTACAACATAAAATGTGTACAATTACCAGGTAGGAACCTACGTTCACTTGTCTCCAGTGTGAAGACCCCTGTCACACCTGTCTTACGCAGCAATGTAGTGTACCGTATCACCTGTAGGGCCTGTAACAGTTGCTACGTAGGTGAGACATCGAGACGTCTCCAGGATCGCCTCACGGAACACGACAGAGCAATCCGGCTTGCCGAAACTGACCAGTCCGCGCTTGCAGAACATTTTTGGGCTACCAACCACGATCTTGACCCCAAGCGCGACTTTGAGATAGTGGACCACGCGCGACACTTTCGCCACCGCCTATGGCTAGAGTCACTAAACATAATGAACAACCCTAAGGCATTAAATCGCCAGAAAGGCATGCGTATACATCCAATCCTGGAGACAACCGTTTTATTGATGGATGATCACTGGCGCAAGGCAGCACACGTCCGTGCTACAACAATGACGAATGAGTAACGTGCCACAGTTTGCTTGTAATGTATTTAAAAATTCTGTCAGTTGAGAAAGGGACACGAGTTCCGAAAGCTTCTGGAAATATTTTATTTTATTTTATTTTACTGGGTATACTTTAAATAAATATCTGTTAATATAATTTTCAATAAAATCGTTATATTTAGTGCCATGTATATATGTAAATAGGATACACTTTGCATTCTTGGTGTCTTACGGCGTAGAAAACTTGTACCCACCGGCTTGCAAATTACAGTGTATCATTTTTTTTTTTTTTTTTTTTTTTAATACATATAGTTAATTTCATTTAAATTTACTTAAATTCACGCTGAGATAACATGCAAATTCAGCTCAGGGTCCTACTATAGGAACGGGTTTGCGATCCCGGGCATACCCGAGCGACAACTTATATCTTGTAATGCCTTTAAGCTGTCCTACACTCTTTATTTTTATTTCTCCGAAATTATTAGGGCAATCCGAGGACGTAGGAGAAACTATTTCTTATCTATACCACTATTTTTCGCCTTTGTGGAGTTCAGGTTCTATTTTTCCTACTCCTTTAGTTTTTCTTCTTACTATCTGCATGTTTCTCTTTGCGTTAATTTAATTTAATTATTTATTTTTACCGTATCCATCACATAGGGGGCACCACATATTATTTTGACGACTATTACATTATGTCCTAGATACGGTCAAATGTAGTATGTATTATATATTTAATCTTGTTTTAATCCTTAAATTACGTTCTCTGTCGGGTCAACGATGATTAATATATGCTTACATTTATATTTTACTTATATTTCTTACCTTTGATTCTAATATTTCAAAATTTTTCTTAATTAATTATCTTCATTCGATTTATTTATATTCGATTTATGTTCGGCCTATACTGGTTTATATTTGGTTTAGATTTAAATTACTTAGCATATATTGATCATCACAGAAACAGAGAACTTCTTGTCGTTTTTTGCCTTCATTCTGGGTGGTTGGCCCCAGTTGAAGTCATCTAGATTGTCGGTAAAAAGCGATAATAATAATTATTATTATTTTTTTTTTTTTTTTTTTTTTGCGTTTTCTTAAGTCCTTGATGGTATTCTTATTATTGGATTGATTTACTTTTTCTAATGATATTCTATAGACATTGCGGGTGTATTGCATGATTGCTTGCAACTGCATTAACCCATAAATATTAGTTATTGTCTTTTAACTTTCTTGCTTTGCTTTATTTCTTGCTTTCCTTTTATCACTAATATAACTATTAATATATATATATATATAGTAAATAAAAGCTTTTTAATCTTCTGATGAGCAAATGAAATCGAAATCCTAATCAAAAGATCACAACCATAAAAAAAAAAAAAAAGATCCGGTACACAGGAGGTCGGAAGTTCTTATCAAATGCATGAAATCAAGAAAAACAGCAGGAGACGTCCTGGTGGGCCTCAATTAGCCGCCGCCGGAGGTATGAAAGCAGCAATTGCTTGACGGAAAAGTTCTTTCCTTCCTTTTCGGGAAACAGTTCGCATATAAACGAATCAGACGTAAAATGTGTTGTATGTGGAAACACGACCTTCGACGCGACCTTTATCGTAACATGTCTGCCTGCAGTCGCCATCATCAATAAGTAACTACGGCAGTACATGGTGAATCAGGTAGTCACAAAGCCAGCCGACTAGTTGGGTTGAACAGCAGGAGGAATCATGTAGCTCCTGGCAACCTGACTAACTCGAAACCACATTCTGCTGCAGGATTTCTTGCCAAGCGGGTCAAAAAGCTGACCCCTCCCACTGTTCTTCCAATTAAGTTACCAAAAAGTTCAAACGACAGCGGCTGGATAATTGAATTTCGGCCCAGCAGGTAAATCAGAATTTTGTGGAGAAAAATTATGGCATATGTCGAAGTAAACTTTGTGACGAAAGAATTATGTGTCAACCATTACCACCAGCGTGGACAGGGAAGGCTCCAATACGTGGACTGAGTATTTACTTGGAATGATAATATAGGGGCTTTCATTACCGACATTTCCTTATTCTACACTTGAAAGATGTACGCAAGTTAATTTTCTTATAACAGAACGATTACTTTAAGCCTATGGTCGAGTTGAGTCAAAAGTTTCTTACTTGATTGATTATTTTATGTTTTTGCATCCTGTGCCATTCCTTTTTATCAAGAAAACGCTGAAAATTATCCAGGTTCAGCCATTGGCTGCAGGTAATCTAACGTTGTATTCCTTCTTAAGTTCAGTATTTTCAGTAAGTTCAGTATGCTCTGTGTTATGTAATTCTTTAAATTGAATTCGAACCTGAATTTTAAGCTTAATGAAAACGGAAAACAGCAGATTCTTATCAACACTCAAATTTTTAAGATATCAAATTTTTAAGATAAAGTTTTAAGATATCAGAAAACACACAAATGAAATGTAATTGAGTAACCACATTCCATAATAATTCATTAAAGAATTTTTTTGCTCTGCGTTTTAAGAAATATATACGAATATAATTTTCTCCCACTGCCAGTCGAAGGGAAAGGTTTGGGTTCGAATCCCATCAATAACTTGAGGAATTTAATGAGGATTGTTCCATCGAAGATTATTTCGACGGTCTCAGGATGGAGTGTAGTGTAGGGCTACCCCCTCTTCACCTACAAAATTTTGGCGAAGACAACTCAGGCAATAAAGTGTCAATGTAGCGCAAATCCAAAAACAACCTGTCTTTGTCGAGTTGGGTCGATGTACGCAAGTTAATTTTCTTATAACAGAATGATTACTTTAAGCCTATGGACGAGTTGAGTCAAACGTTTCTTGCTTGATTGATTATTTTATGTTTTTGCGTCCTGTGCCATTCCTTTTTATCAAGAAAGCATTGAAAATTATCCAGGTGCAGCCATTGGTTGCAGGTAATCTAACGTTGTATTCAACGTTATGCAAAATACTGAACTTTATAAGTTCAGTATTTTGCATCTTCATGTTCCATGGTATGCTCTGTGTTATGTAATTCTTTAAATTAAATTTGAACCTGAATTTTAAGCTTAATGAAAACGGAAAACAGCAGATTCTTATCAACATTCAAATTTTGCCATTGTAAGTGTTCGAAAAGAGATGGATATGGTGCTAAAGATTAAAGCTATAAATGAAATGTCTGTTGTTGTTGTTATTTGGTTTTTAGGAGCATTAGCAACTAAGGCCATATTGCTCCGGGATATGCGGTGGTCATTCCCTGACCTTTCCGCATCCTCCGTATTTGGTGGTGACGGGCTCGAACCCCGGTCTAATCAAGAAGCGTGTGCTACGCACTGCTGCTCCTTCCCACCTGGCTACGGAGGCGCCTATGAAATGTCTGAAAAATCATCTGATTTCATCATGTGAAAAGAAAATCGTGTATTTTATAGACGCGCAGTCTTTTCTTAAGTACCAAAAATATATGCATTTGAATGTTTGTAGAAATTACTACAACTAATTGACTGTTGGAATCAACTCCCACCTGTTGTGAAAGCGGGTTGTTTGAATAAATTTAAAGAATTAGACGAATTATTAGAAGATATGGGATATTAAAATTTTACCGACTACATGAAATGATGAATAATAGTTTAATATTCAATTTTCCTAACAATAAAATAGCATAACCTTATTTTGGTCTGCATTGGACCCTCAAGTTGTGGGCGATTTTTTTAGTTTGGGATATGATTGTAGCCGAGTGATTCTCGACTAACAAATTTTGTGATTTGGTTGGGTAAGGCTTCTCAAACAGCTTATCACAAAGTTTGAGAACTTCGGTCATGAATAAATAATGTTTTTCAGAGTGTTTATATATATATATATATATATATATATATATATATATATATATATATATATATAAACACTGATAAATATATATATATATAGACTACTTCCCCATTTTCTATTTTCTTATATCCATTTTTCTACCTTATTATTTCCACTTGCTTGCTTGCTTTATTCAACATACACTGGTGTTCAAAGAAAGTGCATCACCTAGGAATTTCATATTTCTAAACCTTTTTCACGATGGTATGTTACATTAATGACCAGCATCACATATAGATATTCATTAATAGTTAAGGCAAAGCTAAGTAATATTTGACAGGTGCTTTCAAAATATTCTATAATGAGCATTTGCAACAACCTTTATACAACAGTTTGGTCAACACGACAATTATGGCTGAAATGTTATCAGAAGCCCTCAGTTTGGTCCAGTTTATCATTTTAAATGGAAAACAAAATGAAAAGTTCACCAGGTGCAAACTACTATTTAGTTCAACCGACTCTGGCCCTGATGACAGCAGCATACCGTCGAGACATTGACAAGAGCAATTTCTAAAGGTAGTCAACTGATAGTTCGTGGTTCCAAACACGAATTATGGCTTCCTGACGTTCACGAAAGGTCTTTCGTTTCTTTCTGGCAACTGCAGATTCCACACAATGTCAGCAGTTCTCTATAGGATTCAGTTCTGGGCTGTTTCCTGGCCAGCTAAGAGTTGTAATGGACCGTTCTTCCAACCATTTTTTCACCTGTAACAAATGTAAACACATTACTGTCGAACCGCTAATGCAGAAATGAAGCTGAAGTAACTACAGATTTACACTTTACGCCCAATGACAAGGAGCAGAGTCGTCCTGAAAGATGCAGTTACTTGGCACGTTGAAATGGTCTCTAATGGTTGGCAGCAGTTTGGCTTCCAATATAGCCAGATATTCATTGGCATTTACGGAACCTTTTATAAACTGCAGATGGCCTATCCGCGATACGAAATGCACCCTCATATCATTTGGCTGGTAGGGATTTTCACTGTAGACACCATACAGTCTGGATGATATTCTTCACCACGTCTGCGGCGAATCGTTTGTCTCCCATCAGTGCCATGCAGGTTGAATTTCTTCTCATCCGAGAAAATAACTGATTTCCACCTCTCGGGGGTCAATTTGACATGCTCCTTACACCAAATTAATCGGGCCTTTTTTCATTTTTTGTGTGAGGAGGGGCTTCTTCTTAGGACGACGAGCTACAAGTCCATTTTTGAAGAGGCGTGTTCTGACTGTTACTGCACTTGCTACCACTCCTGATGTTCTTTTCATTCTCTTTTCAGCTCAGACGAAGAAGTTTTACGGTTTTCAAGGCGTTTCAAAACGCAGTCCTATTTTGGCGTAGAGGCTAGTTTGCATCCGGTTCCTTTTTCCTATCAGCAGAACCAGTATTCTTGAGTTTGGAAAGAAATCTACTCACTGTCGACTGATTACAAGACACTCTATCAACAATATGACGGGAAGAACATCCTTCCTCATGTAAAGCTACAGTAGCACTCTTTCTTGCTGGAGTCAACTGCGCGTAACTCGCCATCCTTACACAACTAAGGAAAGACTATATAAGCTATATAAGCATGCTCTGCAACTCTTGCAGAGCATGCTTATACAGCTGAAAGTAACAGCTGATGCAATATTAGGTGTGTCAATCTTATCTGATGTCAATCTTATCTGATACAATCTGTAAGAAATATTGCCATATACAGTACTTACGTTATTCAGACGACAATTTTAAGGGGTGATGCACTTTCTTTTGAACACCAGTGTACACCGATGAGCCAAAACATTATGACCAGCGAGTCATTATGCAAATCGTATGCAATGTAGGCTATAAATTGTTTATGCGATAAACTGACGCGGCGGCAAACTACTAGTGATTAATTGCTGGCGGTGAATTTCGGGCGATAAAGAAAGTTTATCGCCGAAAGTTTAAGAAAATTGAAGTTTATAAACAATTTACAGCCTAAAAATGATGGCTAGCATATTTTATCGCCAGGCAATACATATAATTTATATAAATTTATTGGTCATTTTAAATTGAAAATAAGGCTTTTCTATAGGTGTTATTTAAGAATTAAGTGCAATTAAAAATGGAAGTTATATGCTAGGTATATACATTTCCTAGAAATATATACCATTGCAGGTGCTTTAATTTAATAGCCTGTTATTTTCCAAAATTGGAATTAGGTAGGTACCTACTTAATCCCTTTAACTTAAGTAGCATGTTTTAGGGGAGTGGGGGTAGGGCGTTCCGATTAGCGAGACACTTATATGTTTATAATCTCTTACAATCACAACATTTTCTTATTTTGAGTTTATTTTTCATCCTTTTGAGTTTGTGGACACATCATGTCGGTGGAATTTTTGAAATCAGAAAAAGGAAAACTGAAATTGTGCTTTAGTGGACATGTGTTTTATAAGGACAGGAAAAATGAAACAAAAATTCATTGGAAGTGTCAAAATTACCGAAAAACCAAATGTGCCGCTCGAATTACTACGGTAGATAACACCATCGTTAAAACATGGAAGGAGCACAATCATTGTGGAGACGCAGCAGGATTTGAGGCAGCACAACTTCTTGATACCATTCGAACTTATGGAGAAACAACAAATAATACGCCTCATAGTACTGTATTATTTCAAATGTTTCGAGAATCTGTAGCCAAGCAGCAGCCCCTAAGCTTCCAAGTGTAGATCCTGTACAATGAAACGAACGATCCAAAATATAAGAAATTGAAATTTTGATGGCCCAGTTCTTCCAACGCATCGTAGAGACATAGTTTTTACAGAAGAATATAAAACATCATGCAATGGAGAATTGTCTCTACAATTTGATTCTGGACCCGAGGACAATCGTATGTTAATTTTCAGTACGAAAAGAAATTTTCAGTTGTTAGCGCGAAGTGAACACTGGTATGCCGATGGGACTTTCAAAACTGTTCCCTTACTTTTTTATCAGCTGTATACGATGCATGGATTCGAGGACAAAATATCGCTTCCATCAGTTTATGCATTATTGCCTAACAAGTCTGAGGAAACGTATGTATCTCTACTACAGCATCTGAAAGTATTGGAACCGGCTATGTCCCCGCAATCAATAACTATAGATTTTGAGACGGCGATGATGAATGCTTGCAGAAGAGTTTTTCCTGACGCTTCGCAACGGGGTTGTTTTTTCCACTTTTCACAATGTATTTTTCGTTCCATTCAGAATAATGGATCGAAACAATGTTATGAAACTGATGCTAATTTTGCTATAAATATGCGAATTTTGGCAGCAATTGCATTTGTGCCCACTCCAATTGTGACGGTCGTTTTTGAACAGTTGTGTGAAAATGGTGTTTTTCCTCCAGAATCGCAAGAAGTTGTTGATCATTTTGTGGATACATGGATTGGACACCCAACCAGACGACATCTTCGTCAACCACCAAAGTATTCCCATGAAATGTGGAACGTACGCCAGCTTGTTCTAGAAGGATTAAGAACGAATAATTCTGTTGAAGGGTGGCATAGAGGATTTGAGGAACAAGTCGCTGCTTATCATCCCAACATTTGGAAATTTATCGATGGCATTAAAAAAGAACAAAGTATTAACGAAATGCGCATTGAACAATATTTAAGTGGAAGTGATACGGGCAACAAAAAAAAAAGAAGTATCGCAATTGTGATGAACGAATTAAAAGGCTTGTTAGTGCATATGATGAACGGGGTGATATTGTTGATTATCTAAGCGGTATAGCGCATAATATTTCTTATTAATAATTTACATACTGTGTTGTAAATATTAGTTTCTTAGTAATTAATTATCCCAATGTGACTGATTCTGAAGATTGCATAAACATTCATTTTGAATTTTTGCAGTGTACTGCAAAAATTCAAAATGAATGTTTATGCAATCATGACATACCTAATGTTATAATTAGTTTAGTTTAAAATTAACCAATTGTTCAAATAATGGATTTTTTGACTATTTTTGTGATACATGTAACTATTAAAATACATAATCTACCTATTAAATTACATATTTCCATACATATGTTTTTTTTTTATTTTCGTACTATTCCCTCACAGTTCATAGAATTCCAAAAATATGCTAATCATAGCTTAAGGCAGAAACTTAAATAAAAAATAACTTTTTATGATTTGACCAAACACATCTCATTGCTTCTAGACGGTAAAACGCGATAAACTGACGCGGCGGTAAATTGCTGGCGATCAATTTTCCTAAACTCCCTCCCCACACTGCGTGGAAAAGGCTCAGATTAGACTCCCGTCGATAACGGGAGGAACTTTAATGGGCTTTTTTCACACCGTAGCTGAGTTAGTAGGTCTGAGGCGTAGAGAGCAATTTTTTCCCTTAGAAACGGGTTTTTTTCGTCCAGCAAAACAGGCAAATCGACCAGAGAACACACGCAATTTACAGACAAAATACATATATGAGTGTATATTAGAAATAATGGGTGGCCCTAATATAATGATTTCTTTTGATTTTGCATGTGGAGGACCAACATCATATTAGGTAGGTGGTCATAATGTGTTGGCTCATCGGTGTATATGTACCACGCTGTATACAAGGTGAATCATGAAATATGGGATCCATTTATGGGATGGATTTAGGACCTAAAAGCAGTAAAGAAAAGTTCATGTGAACATAGGTCTGGTTTCGCCTTGTTTCTGAGTTACAGCGATTTTTGTCTTCCAGCAATTCTTTCCTCATGTCTAAAAATATATATAAATTCATACACCGACCATTGAATAAATGGTCGGTGTATGAATTTGGTCAGGAAATTCTTTCCTCAAATTGATAAACAATGCTCAATATAATATCTCATATGTTCTTTATATCATCTCTATATCGTATTCATACAGATATAAACATATGAAGATATTCTTTATATCTTCATTTAAATGCCATAAGAACCGCTGAATATAACAAGTCTGCTGTGGCCGAACATTTTTGGGAGAAGCAGCATCAAATCTCCCCGGAGGACGCTATTATTTTGGATCGTGCACATGGATACTGGGAGCGTAAATGGCTCGAGGGTTTACGGATTAGTTCATCCAGTAGGAATACCATGAATAGAGATAGAGGTATACGTATTAATCCTATCTTTGAAACAATTATATTAAGGTCGGATGAACGGTTTTCTTTGCTACGTTCCCGAGACATTTCCGCTTCCAGTTCTGACCATGTGCCGATTGAACCACGTGGAGAAATACCACGTGTGGAGGTACCGTGAGCCTGCTACTTAAGGAGATGTTGCAGGCAATTATTTCACTGTTGAAGAAGGGAGCTGACGCTCCCGAAAGCTTCAGGTTTTTAGCGCTTTTATGTTTTATATTTTAGCAAATTTTATTGTAAATGATCTTTTATTACAGTTTTTATCATTCCGCAATAGTTTATTGTAAATATTTTTGTGTAAAGATTATAGTCATATTAAATTTTAAATTTTATTCAATGGTCGGTGTATGAATTTATATATATTTTTAGACATGAGTTTTCCCGACCTCAGAGGCCTCTTTCAGGAAATTCTTTCCTCAAATTGATAAACAATGCTCAATATCTCATATGTTCTTTATATCATCTCTATATCGTATTCATACAGATATAAACATATGAAGATATTCTTTATATCTTCATATGTTCTCAATATCTCGTTTGTTCTTTGATTTCAGTTAGTTCTACTGGCAAGGAGATTTGGTGTTTGTTATTAACATTGTCATACTGTCCATTTGCTGTGATCATGGAGGCTTATTCAAATCGAGAGATGATAGACATCTCATGTATGGACCTGCTATATGCAATGCAGCCAAGGCGTCTGAGGCGAGGGTAGCATGGTTTTTCATCCAGCAAACGAAAAATAGACCACAGAACACACGCAATTTACAGACGGTATACATGGGCAATATGGCCTTAGTGCTGATACTCCAAAAACCCTTTAACAACAACAGTAGCCAAGGCAAGACTTCTATATGCAGAAATTTCCCCTAATCGTCGTGTGCCGAATAAGAAGATCTTTCAGAGAATACAATACATGAACGACTTGCGGAAACTGGTTCATTTAGAAAAAACGAGTTTCACATGTTCGGAGATACATCATCACAAGAACTGCTAGCATTAGTAGAGGCATATCACGCAAGAAAGAAAAGAAAAAAAAAAGAAACTTCTATTTCACCCATCCATTCACTCCAAACGTTTGTCTAGTTCTGCTTTCAATTTATTTAAGCTGTCACCTTCCAAAACGACAGATGGAAGTTTGTTCCAGCAATCAACCACCCGCTGGCTAAAGGCAAATTTCCGCACATCAATTCTACAACTATCTTTCCTCAACTTGCATCTTTATGCCCTCTAAGGTGCGAAATCTGTGCGAGAGGAAGAATCCCATCAAAGTTGAGCTTGCTCAAACTATTCAAGGCTCTATACACCTCAATCAGTTAACCTCGCAGGTGCTTAGTTTCCAGACACTGCAATTTAAAAATTTTAAACCGTTCTTGGTAAGATCATACCTTTGTTTCCCTCATCAGTATCGTTGCCCTTCTCTGTACCTGTTCCAGCAGCTCCATTCCTTCCTAATATGAGGTGGCCAGACCTGTATGCAGTACTCAAGTTGTGACCTTTCCATTGCTTTATACAAGGGGATAATTAGATCCTCTCTGCTTGCAAAATTCCTATATATCATTGATAAGACCCCATGAGCTGCTCTAGCAGCCCTCTCTGAACTGATCAGAAAACTTCATTACTAACTGCACAATTACCCCCCAGATCCATTTCATTCTCCAATACCCTGAGTGTTGGTAGGTTACTCTGCGGTTACTGCTACTCATATGCAGTACTTTGCATTTGTCAATGTTAAACTTCAGTTGCCACTTCTCAACCCATCTGCCCAACTTTTCTGTATCCTGTTGCAGTAGCGTACTGCCATTAACAACCCGGCCAAGCTTTGTATCGTCTGCAAACGTGGAAATTAAGCCTGATATACCTTCATCAATATCATTGATAAATATAGAAAACAACAATTGGCCCAACACTGAACTCTGGGGGGAACTACACTAATAACTTTAGTCCACGAAGAGCAGTGTCCGTTGATTACCACTCTCTGTCTTATCCCAATCAACCATTCCTTTATCCATTGTAGCAACTTTCATTTAATACCGTACTGCTCCAATGTACAGCAGTCTCATGTGCAACAGTATCAAAAGATTTCCTAAAATCCAAGTATATGATATCAAAGTTATTTTTTGCATCTAGTTCCTTTGTGACCACATCGCAGTATCCAATCAAATTGGTCAGATCAAACTTCCCCTTAACAAACCCATGCTGTGTCTGAATTATAACTACAGTCTTGTTTAGATGATACTGCAATTACATCCTTATGTTTAGATGATATTTCTTTAACCAATGATTCCCCAATTTTCGCTGGAAATTAAGTTAAACTAACAGGTCTGGAATTACTGGTGTCATCCTTTGAACCCCTCCCCCCCTTTGCACATAGGGGATATATTTGCATATCTTCAGTGTGTGGGGATCTCTCCTGAATCCAAGGATGCTCTCATAATTATAGCTAAGGGTTTGCTGACTTATTTTGCTGTCTGCTTTAATTTAACTGGATAGATCTCATCCACGCCAGGTACCTTTGTTGTTTAACTTAAACTTCTCATCCACTCGCTCTTAGTTGTTACAAAATCCTTTAGCTCCTTGTTAGAGTTTGATAAACTTGTGGCATTATCTATCCATACAGAATTTCTCAGGTGTGAATGCAGATGCAAAATACCCATTCAGTTTGTCAGCTTCCCGAGCACAACAGTCGAACCATCGATATCAAGTGGACCAATCTGATTCAACTCCTTCCTTCTAGAATTGACATAAATAAAGAAGACTTTGCTGTTTTTCTTTGCATCCTTTGCCAAAGATTTATGGTAATCGCGTTGCTTGCCTAACCTCTTTTGTGACTTCATTACAGGCTAGTTAATATCGACCATAAACTGCTGTCACTTGATACTTCTGACACTTGAAAAATGCATTTTTCTTCTCTGCCACGAGTCTCAGTTTGTCATCCAACTTTCCATTTAGTTCTCCATTTAGGCCTACACCTTGAACAGTATTTCTTAGTTGGCAAGTGTAAAGTTTGTTTGGTGTCAGGCGGCATCAAGCGTTTCTCCCCCTCTTCGCGTTGCTTGCATTGTGATGGGTATGCCAGTTTGCTGGAAATGCCAGAGATTTAAAAGTGTATGGATATTGTACATGTGTAGTGTTGTGTAACGTTGTTCATCTGGTAATTCAGCCACTGCACCCCTGCTGAGGCCCAGCGTTTCCCCACTTTCGCCCCATGGAGGCAGACCAGGTACACCAGTATTATAATTATTTACTCTGGCAGGTCCTGCCACCTAATTTCCTGAGATTTCAGTAGCTAGGACCTAAAAAAAAAAAATAATTTAATTAGTTTTTCATTTACAAAGGATAATGTCACCTGAATAGGAAAGGCCTAGAATATGGGCGAAAGTTAACTTGAACGTATTTAAACTTAGGTGTGTGGGGCATTTGCTTGCATTAAGATAGATGGGGAAGAAGACTGAAGACTGGAGGGAAAAGACAGAAATATGGGGGCAATAAAGAAGGCACCCCCAAGGAAGTTAAATGTAAAGTGTTAAGTGTCTAATGGCACCAGCAGTTTTCCCCCTCTCTGCGTTGCTTTCATTGTGAGTGTACCAGTTCACTGGGAAGGCCAAAGATTTAAAAGTGTGTGGATCATGTGAGTGTGTAATGTCATGTACCGTTGTTCCTCTGGCCATTTAGTCACTGGACCCCTACTGAGGCCCAACATTGCCCGCACTTGCACTTTGCCTTGTGGAGACAGACCGACCAGGTAACCACTAGTATAAATTTGCACTCTGGCAAGTCCTGCCACCTGAGATTTCAGTGGCTAGGACCTAATAAAAAAAAAAAAAAAAAAAATTGCTTGGGGATATTGCACTAGAATTGGAAAAGCGAAATGGTGGGCGGTGTAATTTAGATAAGGTTATTTTTGGGGCATGCGCTTGCGTACAGATAGAGTTGGGTGGGGAGAATGAAGTTTGGGGGATAAAGGCAAGAATGAGATCAATAGGGAAGACTACCCCCAAGTGGAATCAGTGGGGCATGCCCCGCCAGAGGGAAGAGTGGGGTTGGTGAGGAGACAGCAAAGCTGTCACCTCCCCTCTCCCCAGTGGGGGTAAGGGAAAAGAAAGGGCCGAACAATGGAGCCGGCTCAGATCGCCATGGCATGGATGCAGCAAAGCTACGGCTTCGGCAAGTCCGCGACAGCGTCCCGTCCAATAGTTGGTCAGTGTTGGGATCAGATTCCATCCACTGCTGGTCCAATAATCAGGATGTCAGTGTGGGATGGTGTCACTCACGGTATCTAGGTCTCATCCCGTGAAGTCATAATCATTGTTGTCCGTTTCGATTGTCAGAGTTTCAGTGTCGAGTCTAGGGAAGTTGTGGTAGGGCTCGTAATCTGGTGAACAGTTCGTGTGCAAATTGTGAGAGGGTTCTGTAGTATTCGGCCGCCGACTGGGCTAGCCGGGTGGGCAAAGTGCCTGCCTAGCAACCCAAAGGTCATGGGTTCGAATCCCGCCTTGGGCTTGGATCAAAGTACTGCAAAAACTTTGGCAGGTGCAATATGGCCACAGAAGCTGATGTGCCAACTACCAAAAAAAAAAAAAAGCCATACCACAGCACAAGTATATTTCCACAGCAAAAATATGTTTCAACCCAAAGGGTCGGGAACGCAAGGTGTTCCCGATCCTTCAGGTTGAAACATTTTTGTTATAAAGTGGCATCTTATATTCTCAAAGAGGAGACATTCATGCATCAGATGTGTCCATGTCTGGTTTTCACCGCAGTGGCACAGTGGTGATTCTTTTATTCCAAAGGTCAAAAGTTTGGTGTTAAAGGAACTGTGCCCCGTTAGATGGAATGTGGTAAAGCCCCAGTGAGAAGCAGGCCAGCTGGTGGGGGTATACTTGGGTAATGTCCAGGATGAATTTCCGGGTTATGGTGCCTTTAGTTGATTCTATCGGGACTGCCAGGTTTGCCAGAGATGGTTCATAAGACATTTTTTCTCTATGTTGCTGTTGTTGGTTTGGATCGGTAGTTACAGGTTACAGGTGATCCCGCCAGGGCCTGCAACGCATATGAGCTGACAGTGCAGTACGTTCTTCTGAGGGTGAGCAAGATGTTACGCTGTATTGATTCTAATTTCCTTTTGTTGACAGCCGTGGTTGCTTTGTTGTGCCAAATCCCTGCAGCGTATGAGATGGCTGGGATGAAAGAGCCTTGTAAAATAGAGACAGGGTCCATTTCCTTAGTCCCCAATCTTTTCGTGTGACTCTCTTGCAATGAGGGCTGAGTAGTTCCTGATCTTTCTCTGGAGATAGACGAGGTGTGGAGGTAAAGGATAAATTTTTATCCAATATGATTCCGAGGTACTTTAATCGTGGTTCCTTCTATTTTGATTTGTGGTAGCCTTCTGGTGTCTAGAAAGCCCTTGAGGAGTATTGAGGATGTCTTGGTTGGTGATATCATTAGGTGGTTGTTTTGCCCATGTTTGCAGGGAGTCAATTGCCCAGTTTTCAGTGGCTTCCAGTTGTGCCCGGCTGTCCGCCTCCAACATCAGGACGAGGTCATCTGCCCCATTGAGATTCTGATTGAGGAAGCTGTCCATCACCAGTTTCCAAAGGAGTGGCCCCTGGACTGAATCCTGTGGGCACCTCCGGAAGATAGGCCAAGTAAGTTGAGAGTAGGGAGCACATACTGAGATCCTTCTGTCAGGTAGGTTTTGATACAGTGGTACAGGTTGTTGGGGATATTTGCCTCCCAGAGTCTGCCGAGGACACTTGGCCACCAAAGTGAGTCAAATGCCCCGGCAAAATCGACAGAGATCATCCGAAAGTATTTGTGGTTACAGTTGGTAGCTGCGGTTATTAATCGTTTCAAGGCATCTACAGTGAAGCAGCTTCTACAAAAGCCAAATCGGTTTGGGGGATCGTAGGCCTGCTTCTAGATAGTGGGTTTCTATCCTGTTGTGGAGTAAATGTTCAAACCAGGATCGTTTCTCCCTGGGTCTGATCAAGGCAGTGTACTTATTCCTGACGTTGCAGTATTGCTGTCTGAGGACCTGCACCTCTGCCACCAGCCAGGATCTTCTTGCTCGTTGAAAACTTTTCCTGCATGTATTTACCTCTCTGAAACTCTGGGGACAGCACCCGAGGATGGTTTCTTCCTTTTGATGGTTGTGTTTGCAGCCTCTGTAATTGTGTTTACAATGGTGCGTTGGTTTTAGTCCGGGGTAAGGGTTGTATAGTCCAAAGTTTTGGCAGAGCCAGTCAGTGCTTCTTGAAATTGTTCCCAGTTGGCCTTGTCAATGGCAAATCTGTTGACGATTATTATAGGTGTAGGTTATCTGTTAGAGCATGGTGCATCTGGAACGTAATAACTGTGGTCAGAGGTTGTCCAATCTTCTCTGACCTTCTATGAAGATATATGTCCAGCAATGGAGTGGGTAGCAAAGCTTACATCTATTGTTGCTTCCCATAATGTGCTTGAGGTGGGCGGATTGTTCGGCTGGTTTAGTATTGCCAGGCTATTGTTGGTGAGGAATTCTTCGAGGCACTGGCCATTAAGCAGTACCACATCAGTCAGGGGTTGCACTGTGCCAAGCCAGCAACTTGCAGTTAACATCTGCACAGGCTATTACTTTAGCATTGGGGAGCTCATGGAGGATGTTTTGTAGGTAATGCATTTCAGGGAGAATGTCTTCGCCAGGTTGACAGTATATTGTATAGAATTCTCCTAATGGGGAGATGATTTGGGAACAGACCCATTTATTGCAGAGATGTTTATCTTTGTTACTGTGCGTTCAGGATTGCGAACTAGCACGGCCGCCCAGTGGGGGTATCTCTGTCATGCTGAACTATTTTGTACATGAGGATAGCCTTTCACCTCCTTTTTGTGCGTGTAGGGCTCCTGGAGATATCAAGATTGTCTTCATCAGCCTTCTTTAATTGCACTTCAACCCGTTATGCGTTATTTTGAGCAAATTTCATTGTGTTTACATTATTGCTTTTATGAAGAGTTCCCGTAATGTTCTTGATTGTTCAGCACTTTTGGCTTTTATGTAGACGAGGCAGTTTCTGTCTAATGGAGTGATCTGCTTGTAGTTTTAAGGCTTTGCAGTTTGCGCCCACTGGCTGGGTGGTTTTATTAGGGCAGGAGTTGGAGTTGTGGCCTATGCCTGCGCAGTGCTCACAAGTTGGGGAGGTTTGTGGCTGTGTACAAGTATGTGGTGTGGCTGAATCGGCAACACCAGCAGCATTTGGGGACAGCCACGTGCTCTCTAAAGCGGTGGCTGCCCCAGTTGATGTAAATCTGTCTGTTGGTTGATTACCTTCCAGGTCCCCACCGACACCCCAAGAAAATCAGTGGGAGCAGGCCCATGCCCACCAGGAGGGAAAGGGGGGGATGTCGGCGAGGAGACAGAAAGGACCCCCCCCCATTCCACCGGGGAGAGGAAATTAAAGTGGC
This sequence comes from Mastigoproctus giganteus, assembly GCF_048544385.1. Classification (NCBI taxonomy): domain Eukaryota; kingdom Metazoa; phylum Arthropoda; class Arachnida; order Uropygi; family Thelyphonidae; genus Mastigoproctus; species Mastigoproctus giganteus. Next base: position 129,790,519 of record NC_143575.1, read on the forward strand.
CAGGCAAGGTGCCTGGTCCAGATCACCAGGTGGCGTGTTGGCAGCAAGGTGCTGTGGGATTGGATAGCTAGTGCAGGGAGGGTATTCTGCACTCAAATTAAGCTCCACCAGGATGTTGAGGCATGGGACAGAATTCCGTCCAGGTTTGGTTGCCGCAGTCAATGTTTTTTTTCTTTCCTTCAAAGGATTTCTCTGTTACTTCTTTCCTTGTACTTTCTTTCCCTTTTCTTTTCTTATTCTCTTTTCTGGTTCTTGTAGTGTATTGTCTCTTAAGAGTCGCTGGGTTTGGACTGATTGTTATGGGCCATGCTGGTATCTTTACGAGGTGTCAGTCTGTGGTGGTTCCAGGTTTCTTTTTCTCCTTGACACTGCAGTGAATCTTAGTCTCAGATGAATCTGAAAGACTCATTTGTCACTGCATTGAATCTGAGAGGCCAAAGTCAGCTTCCTAGTGAAGGACCCATGTCCTGAGAAAGGTGGTATGGAGGCCTGGAGCAAACCATGCAGGCTTGCTTCAGTATATCCGATGTACATCTGGGAAGAATTTTCGTGTTATGGCTCCTTAGGGGGAGTTGGACCATCGGGCCTGCCAGGTCTTTGGTGTGAAAAGCCTAGTAGTATCCAAGATTAATTCCTTCATTTAGAATTTGCGGTTGGTAACGTGTTCAGTTGTTCCCACTGTGTAGCATTTAAAATCTATCTGCGAATACCGTAGTCAGCTTTACGAAAGCAAAAACCCTTCCCTTTATCCTTGATGCTAGTTACATCTTTAAATAAAGACCCACATCAGTACAGTGTTATCACTACCACCAAACTTTTGTTCCTTTATCTGCCTCTCGAACATGCTACTATAGAAAACAATCATCCAGTAATTTCACAAAAGTCTGGCTAGTGAGCGAGTGAGTAATCCAATATCTGTAAAGTTAAAATCCCCCATTATAAGACATTTTTATTTACTGGCCTACCCGATTTCTCTGTAGATTTGTTTGTTGTACTCATCAGAATCATTAGGCCTATAACACTCCTACACTTATTTTTGCTTTCCCAGTGCATGTCACACCAAACTAACTCAGCATTGCACTGTCCATCCATGTCAACTGGATTCACTGCCTTAGATTTTGTTTCTTAACGAACAGCATAATCGCTCCTTCCTTCCTATTGTGTCCTTTCTGTACACATTGTACTCCACAAATCAGAATTCTGCATTCCTTACATTGTGTGACACGTCTCTGATGTCTCAATAATATCTGCTCTGATGTCTTCACCAGCACTTGAAATTCATCAATTTTATTTACTACACTTCTAACATTGGTGTACATGCAAGTATACATGTACCTCTTCTTATTCTTAGTTACTCTAACACAGCCCATAAATTTACTGCTTCCATGCAGTTCTTGAAATCCCCGCAACTTTCTTTACAGGCTGATGCTCTTTACAATTGAAGCAATGCAAGAATCATTTTCACATCTGCCTGCAGTTACTGTTAATCCATTAGTCTGCGAATCCCCCCAAATCGAGCAGATTTCCGACCAACGTAAACTGCCTGGATAGAGCTGATGAAAATTTTGAAACATTACTTCAGAATTGAAGGAAATCTAATTGTTATTCTAAATCAACTTCTTTAACCGGAAAATTCTTATAAAATATAACCATAGATTGGAGGCACCACAACCTCTGTCGGCATCCCACAAGGGGGAGTTCTTTCCTCATGGTTCTTTGCCACTGTTTTAGAGCCCTTCTTTGGGAAGCACCCAAACCTCCTCTCATATGCTGATGATCTCCAAGATGCTTGTCACATCAGATGATCAAGCAAAGTAGATGAAGTCGCCTTTGAAACCCAGAACGTCTTGGTTGAACTCCAGGATTATCTACGATGTCTTGGGCTAAAGTTGAATCGTCACAAACAGTGGCGCCTCCATAGCCAGGTGGGCAGGAGCAGCAGTGCGTAGCACACGCTTCTTGATCAGACCGATGTTCGATCCCGTGACCACCAAATACGGAGGATGCAGAAAGGTCAGGAAATGACCACCGCATATCCCCGGGGCAGTATGCCTTAGTTGCTAATGCTCCTAAAGACCAAATAATAACAACAGTCAGAAAGTAGCTCAGATAACACTCAAAAAAAGGAAGCCCAAGAATGAAATAGTGTTCAAAATCAACGGGACCATCATTGAAAAAGTTCTCTCACACCGATTTGGGTGTGAGAGTGAACTTGAAGGTTGAAGTGGGATGACAGACTAACTTTTAAAGACCACCTCAATATGGCCAGGCAGAAAATGCTCGCATCTCTCTCTGGGCATTCCAACAAGAACTGGTCAGTCTTAGTCCTCGAGGGTTTCTCTTGGATTACGTCCAAAGAAATATGATTCCTGTACCGCTCTATGCATGTGCTTTGGTCAGGGGACTCCTCTGCTCAACTTAAGAGATTTCTTGGGACAGAGTATTGGGTCCTGAGATGGTTAAACATGGCGATGGGCCACTCTTTTACCATCTCTCAAATCATGCTGTACGCAAACCACGCATGACATCATCATCGAGAAGAGGAATTTGCACAACTCATTTGTGGCCGAATGGATTCACCTGACATCTGGGAAATGACAATTCTTCGGACCATCGAACGAACCCAGTGCAGTGCAACACCTTATTTTAGATATTCATTACAAATCCTGCAATACCTAGGATTAGTGTTTCCGGCGAATACGTTGGGACCATATAACAGGGATGTGCCCTCTGGGTAGGCAGGCGTGGTACAGCAAGAAAGGTTGGTTGTGCGACTGTATTACAACAAATAGACTCCTTTGTTTCCAATGCTTGTTATTTTCTGTATCTTTGTTTTATTTTCTGGCAGAGGTAAAAGTGATTCTTGCATTACTTCTATTGAAATGCAAATGAGGAGCAGACCGGAAAGCAAGAGAATGGTAATTTCCAGCACTGCTGGGAGTCATAGTGGAACAAGTAAATACATGGGCTGTGTTAGGGTAACTAAGAGTAGAAACAAGTGCATGTATACTTGCATGTACACCAATGCTAGGAGTACAGTTAATAAATTCGATGAGCTTGAAGTGCTAGTCAAGATATCAAAGGCAGATATTGTTGGGATATCAGAGACATGGTGTCACACAGACATAAGCAGTGCAGAACTGGAATTTGGGGAGTACAATGTGTACAGAAAAGATAGACAGGGCAGGAAGAGAGGAGGGGTTATGCTGTTAGTCAAGAAACACATAAAATATAAGGAAGTGCATCCAACTGATGTTGGTGGACAATGCAATGTGTTGAGTCTGTTTGGTGTGACTTAAGCACTGGGAAAGGAAAAATGAGAGTAGATGTCTTATAGGCCTAATGAATCTGAGGAGTATAATAAGCAATTGTGCAGAGATATAGAGTGGGCAAGTAAATCAGTGTGTCTTATAATGGGGGATTTTAATTTCCCAGATATTGACTGGAATTTGTGGGTTTGTCACTCGCACACTAGCAAGGCTTTTGTGGATTTATTAGATGATTGTTTTGCTGGAATTTGTGGTTGATCACTCGCACACTAACAAGGCTTTTGTGGATTTATTAGATGATTGTTTTCTACAGCAGCAGCATGTTCGGGAGGCAACTAGAGGGAGTAATACTCTTGATCTGATTATCAGTAATGATTCTTCATGCATCAAGAATCTGCAGATAAAAGAACCACTAGGTGGCAGTAATCACAGTGTGCTGAAGTGGGATTTACTCAAAGAGGTAACTACCATCGTCTGAGACAGTACTTAAATTCTATATGGTGGAACCAACTGATGATGTTACCAACAGCAAATTCAAAAAGGGAAGCATTCTAAGAATTAATCTTCGAAGCCACTAGGCTTTTCATACCAACAAAGAAATACTGTTCAAGATTTAGGCCTATATGGATGTCAGATGAACTAATTAGACATGTGACAGAGAAGAAAAATTCATGGGATACGTATAAATTAATGGGAGACATGGAAGCCTATGATAGATATAAGCTGGTCTGTAACCAAGTTACAAAGGAGGTTAGGCAGATTACGAGAAATCTTTGATAAAGGATGTAAAGAAAAACAGCAAAGAGTTCTTTACTTATGTAAACTCTAGAAGGAAGGGGATGAATCAGATTGGTCCACTTGATATCAATGGTTCAACTGTTGATGATCCTGCTCAGGTAGCTAACAAACTAAATGAATATTTTGCATCGACATTCACACATGAGGAGTTATTCAGCGAGGGGAATGCCAGAGGTGTATTCAACTCTGGCAGTAAGCTAGAGAATCTTGTAATAACTGAGAGTAAAGTGGAGGAGAAATTGTTGAAGATAAACACAAGAAAGACACCTGGGGTGGATGGAATCTATCCAATTATATATGAAAGGAGGAGGCAAAGGAAGTAAGCAAACCCTTAGCCATAATTATGAGAGCTTCCCTGGACTGGAGTGTGCAAATGTGACCCCAATCCACAAAGGAGCATCAAAGGGAGACAAAGGTAATTACAGACCTGTTAGTTTAACTTCTGTTCCAGGGAAATTAATGGAGGCACTGGTTAAAGCAGCATTGCAGGTTCATCTAGACAAGACTTCAGTTATAGCTGGGACACAGCATGGGTTTGTTAAGGGGAAGTCTTGTCTGACTAATTTGTTTGGATACTATGATGTAGTCACAAAGGGACTGGATGCAAAGAATAACTTTGATATCATATATTTGGATCTTAGAAAAGCCTTTGATACTGTTGCACATGGAAGACTGCTGCACAAATTGGAGCTATGTCGCACTGGAGGCAAATTGCTGCTTTGGATAAAGGGATGGTTGAGTGGCAGAAGACAAAGCTTGGTAATCAATGGACACTGTTCTTCGTGGACTAATGTTATTAGTGGAGTCCCTCAGGGTTCAGTGTGTTGGGTCCATTGTTTTTTCTGTATTTATAAATGATATTGATGATGGTATATCAGGCTTAATGTCCAAGTTTGCAGACGACACGAAGGTTGGCAGGATTACTAATGACAGTACACTGCTGCAACAGGATCTAGAAAAGTTGAGCATATTGGCTGAGAGGTGGCAAATGAAGTTGAACATTTAGAAATGTAAAGTACATTTGGAAAGCAGAAATCCCAGAGTAACGTATCAACTCTGTGGTACCACATTGACAGAGGTAGAGAATTAAAAGGGTCTGTGCAGGCAGATATGAAGTTTTGTGAGCAGTGCAGACGGTCTGCAAGAGTAGCTCATGGTGTCTTGTCAATGATATACAGGAATTTGTCTAGCAGGGATAAGGACGTGGTTATCCACTTGTATAAGGCAATGGTCAGACCACATCTCTAGTACTGTATACAGGTCTGGAGGCCATTTTAAGAAGGATGTAGAGCTGTTGGAACGAGTTCAGAGAAGGGCAACAAGATTAGTGAATGGAACAAAGGGTTGCCCTTACGAAGAAAGGTTTAAGGTTTGAAAATTAGTGTCTGGAGACTAGGCACCTGCGAAGTGATCTGAGTGAGGTGTATAAAGCCTAGAATAGTTTGAGCATGCTCATTGCTGATGGGATTCTTTCTCTTGCTCAGAATAATTGCCTGAGAGGGCATAAATTCAAATTGAGGAAAGACAGTTGTAGGATAGACGTGCGGAAGTTTGTCTTTAGCCAGCAGGTGGTTGGTTGGTGGAACAGACTTTCATCCCTTGCGTGGAAGTTGAGAGGCTAAATAAGTTGAAGGCTCAGCTGTATAGGTATTTCGAATGAACAGAGGGGTGAAGTGTTTTTTTTTTTTTTTTTGGCTGATGCTATATAAGGTTTCTTGCATCATGTGCCTTTGCTAATGCTAATTCCACCCTTTATCATTGCCTCCATGATTTTCTGTACTACTGAAGTTACTGACCGGTCAGCAATTTCCCACTTCACTCTTAGACCCACCTTTATGTATTGCCAACACATTGGCAATTTTCCAATCCAGCGGAATAACTCCCCAATTCCAGCGATGCTCGCATAATTAGCCTGAATGGTTCAGTGCACTCACTTGCAGTCTCCCTTAAGATATGCCATCAACCCCAGAAAAAATAATGGCCTGTAGGCTCGAAAGTTATTTTATCAAATAAACATGTGATCATTAATTACATTTTTTTCCCCAACTTCAATCCCATAATTTCTCATTGACGTAGAGTTTTTCTTCTGTAAATATCGATGCAAAGTAACTGTTGAGTTCATCTGCAACGTAAGCTAGGTTATCTAATACTATCAGAAGGGTCCGATCTGGTTTGTCTTTCTCTTCTTTGCACTTTTATATGTTAATAATTTCTCATCCCCACTCTTTGCCATCAATTTCTCATAATTTGTTTTTGCCATCCTAAACTTTTTTGTGGAACTATTACAGATCACTCTGTAGCTGTTTATTGGCTTCAGTACTTTTTATTACTCTAACTTTTCCATGCCATCTTTTTCTGCTCAAGTAATCTGGCAACTTCATTATTCATCCAACATGGAATCCTGCTCGTGGAGTATTTTTTAATGGTATACTAGGGGTATTCACCCCTGCTTGCTTTGTTCGCCCACGCATTTCTATGTAAAATGTAGTTATATGGAGTAAGTCAAATTTTTTTTTACATAAAAGGTACACCCGTTGAAACACACTGATTGATATCTAATCAGAAAATGATGCGAGTTATTTACTTGTGCATTTGTAGTGTGTGGCATTCTCAAGGTCAAATAAATATCACTGTGTAATTATTTTACATAGGTCACTTAGGAAAAGGACTTTTGCTTCAGGTTTCATAATGCATGAGGAATATTGTTGCATCTGAGAGGAGGACTAAAATTTTTAACTGAAATATTTACAAACTATACAAAAACGTTACAAGGGAATATCAAATACAGTGAAGCACATGCACGAGGTTGGTGAATGTTATGGAGGCAGTTGTCAATGATTAGTTGTATTTGTAGTGACATAATTATCTCACCCTCTTCTCCCATTAGCTCAAATAAATATCATTAGGAAGAAAACTTTTTTAACTTATACAGTAGAGAGATATGCATTAAAGGCTTCTGTTAAAGGTGTACCATGATTCCATTGTATTCACTCTCGGTGAGATATCTATCCAGTTAATAGAGGCCATGTAGCACCTTAAGCCGTGGTAATTTCATTTTTCCTCAAATTATAACCCATTCCTTTGCCTTTAACTACTGCTACCTCTTTCCACATCGTCCACCATGGAATTCCATGATCACCTGCTACTGGTTCTTGTACAGTCAGCCCTATTATATCATGTGGTTCATTGACGATGATCAGTTTCCCTGACATGTTGATACAAATAACAATCATAAAATCATCTAGTTGGTCTAAAAATTTTGTTCCCCATGTCGAGTTTCCTTCCGATTTGCTCCAATCAATTAGAGGCAAATTAAAATCACCCATAAGGCATTGATGATTATTTGCCCATTTCATTTGCATGTGGAGGCTCTCATCATAATTTTCAAATCACTTAGCCTGTAAATTACTCCCACTCTCAATTATACGATTGCTTCCAACTATCTCACACCATAGATTCTATAGTAGCATGCGAAACATCTGAATCCTTTTATCGCACTCAGGCTGCTCTTTGGTAAGAAGCATGACCTCATCAATCCTTCTATCTGCCCTATCTTTTCTAAATACATTGTACATACCTTACTTAAACTCACTATCCCATATTTCTGGGTGGCAGCACATTTCTGTAAGGCCTATTACATCAGTGTTACTTGTCCTGACCAGTAGTCCAAATTCACTCATTTTATCGGCGACACTTCTGATGTTATGTATAAACAATTCAGACCTAGTGTTCTTGTATAGTTAACTACCCTGACACTCCCTTGAAGTTATTTAAGCTGGCTTCCCTGGCTTCAGCTACTCGCTCATTTGAAATGTTTCTGCCCTCAGAACATCTTGCTAATATGTTCTGTTGCAGTAACAAAAAACTCTTGAGGCATGCGCAATTGTTACTTTGACTAATATTATCAGATAAACGTGTATCTATATTACCCTTATCCCCCCAAAATAGCAGTTTGTGGGGACAAACTATTTTGGGATTAATCTGTATAGTAATTGTTAAAACTAGTACACTGAAAAGACAGAATTCATGGGCATCTAGGCAACATAATGCTGTCATCCCTTTCGCTAGTGAACGAACCCTACTGCTTGGCAAGTATTTAGGTACACTGCATTCACGTAGACAGTAATTCAATGTCAGTATGGATGAACATCGTGAGTTTAGACGTTGAAGGAGGGAAGTTAGTGGCTGCCCGACATATGGGTCACTCTATCGTGGAAGTGGTACAGAAATTGCACCATCTCCATTCACCATGGGGGTGAATGGGAATGGTGCTGATGTCAACGAGGTGCGAGAAACATCTCCACCTAGACCATCAGGCAATCATTAGCAGCAATAGATTATGGGAGCCAATGACCCACCAGACTCCCATTGCTAACACCATGACACAGGACTGTACACCCTAACTGGGCAAAAGAATATCAGCATTGGAGCTAGGTCTCCTGTTCCGATGAATCCCATTTCCAGTTGCTTTGAGGGGAGGGGAGGAGAGTGCATATCTGGTGGAAACCGCGCGAAGCTATGCACCCATCATGTCAACAAGACACTGTTCAGGCAAGTTGACAGTTGGTAGCAGTCTGGGGAGTGTTAAACTAGCACACGTTGGGATCTCTTGTACATCTAGACATCTCTGAATGGTCCAGATTACATCCATTCTTGCAGACCATCTACATTCCCTTCATGGGTAAGGCTTCTCAATTCCCATTGCCCTGTGGGTGCATGATCACCGATGGACTCTTCCAGCAGGACAATCCATCTCTCCACAGAGCTGTGGCAACTAGAACATGGTAGAAAGAGCATTCCACAGATTACAACCACCATGGAACAGCCTCCCCTTTCAGTGGACATGTACCTGTGGGGGAGCATCTTTGTGATGTCGGGGAAAGGTCAGTTCTAGCTTTGGAATCTCCACTCAGGAATGCTATGGAATTATGGACAGTGGTGCAGCAAGCATGGATGGCAATATCAGTTGAATGTGTTCATGATCTACTGTACTCAATGCCTCACTAGGCCTACCCATTACTGGGTAGGTATCGCATGATTTATGTCCACTCAGTGTACTTGTTAAGCAAGTCCACAGATCTACTCTTAATGTGCTTAGTACAACACGTTCAAAAATATCGCCTTGTGGGCCCTTAAAAGATATCTACTGTGTCATCAATTCCCCCCCCCCCCCCCGGACATACCGTGGTCCTATTCTACCTATCTTTTTGCACAAATTAAAATTAGTATATTTTTTTATTATTATTAGCTATATGGTGCAAGGAAGCCCGAGGCTTATGCTGCACCAGCCAAAAAAAAAATAAAAATTCCCAAGTTACCCGAAGAGAGAGAAAGTCAAAAGTAGAAGGGAATCACCAAGTATGCCACGTGGTGTCGAATGCCTTTTCTATACTATTGAAACCATTACTAGATGTTCGTGTTTGACAAAGGCATTACAAATGGCAAATTCAGCCTTAACCATGAGATCCAAACATGACTTGTTTTTTCAAAAGCAATGAGGTATGTCCATCTGGTCTACTATGGAAAATTTTTTCAAGGATTTTGCTGAGGCAGCTTGAGAGAGTATTGGTCTGTAGATATGGGGGTTGGATGGATCTTTTCTAGGCTTTAGGAATGCCAAAACAATAGAACAATGACAAGAAGTTGGATAAACATTTTCTAAAAAAATACAGTTGTAAAAGAGCAGGAGGCAGTGCAAAGCTTTGTCATCAAGATGTTGCAGCATAATATAATAGATCCATTAAAACAGCCCACATCAATGTGGGCTGATTTTAATGACATGCAAAAGTTCAGAATATTGCAGCGGTTTGTTATATGGTAGAATGTGGGTAGTTTGGAAGTTAGCATTAGTAGAGGCATTTGATGCAAGAAAGCAAGCTTATGCAGCATCAGCCAAAAAAAAAAAAAAAAAAAAAAAAGTAACATAAATAAATAAAAATAACCACTTCCACTTCACCCCTCTGTTCGTTCGAAATACCTGTCCAGCTGAGCCTTAAACTTATTTAGGCTATCAACTTCCACGACAAGGGATGGAAGTCTGTTCCACCCACCAACCACCCGCTGGCTAAAGGCAAATTTCCGCACATCTATCCTACATCTGTCTTTCCTCAATTTGAATTTATGCCCTCTCAGGTGATTTTTCTGAGCTAGAGGAAGAATCCCATCAGCATTGAGCATGCTCAAACCATTCAAGGCTTTGTACACCTCTATCAGATCACCCCGCTGGTGCCTAGTTTCCAGACACTGTAATTTGCAAAACTTAAGCCTTTCTTCGTAAGAGAACCCCTTTGTCCCATTCACCAATCTAGTTGCCCTTCTCTGTACTCTTTCCAGCAGCTCTACATCCTTCCTGAAATGAGGCCTCCAGGCCTGTATACAGTACTCTAGGTGTGGCCTGACCATTGCCTTATACAAGGGAATAATCACCTCCTTATCCCTGCTAGAAAAATTCCTATATATCATTGACAATACACCATGAGCTACTCTTGCAGCTCGTCTGCACTGCTCAGAGAACTTCATATCTGCCTGCACCACCACCCCCAGGTCCCTTTCATTCTCTACCACTGTCAGTGTAGTACCACAGAGTTGATACGCTGCTCTGGGTTGCTGTTTCCCATATGTAGTACTTTACATTTGTCAATGTTAAACTTCATTTGCCACCTCGAAGCCCATCTGCTCAACCTTTCCAAATCCTGTTGCAGCAGCATAGTGTCAGTAGTGTCCTTGACAACCCTGCCAACCTTCGTATCGTCTGCAAACTTGGACATTAAGCCTGATATACCATCATCAATATCATTTATAAATACAGAAAACAATAAAGGCCCCAATACTGAACCCTGAGGGACTCCACTAATAACATTAGTCCATGATGAGCAGTGTCCATTGATTACTACTCTCTGTCTTCTCCCCTTCAACCACCCCTTTATCCATAGCAGCAATTTCCCTCCAATGCCACACTGCTCCAATTTGTGCAGCAGTCTTCCATGTGCAACAGTATCAAAAGCCTTTCTAAGATCCAAGTATATAATATCAAAGTTATTCCCTGCATCCAGTTCTTTTGTGACTGCATCATAGTATCCAATCAAATTGGTCAGGCAAGACTTCCCCTTAACAAAACCATGCTGTGTCCTAGCTATAACTGAAGTCTTGTCTAGATGATCCTGCAGTGCTTCTTTCACCAGTGCCTCCATTAATTTTCCGGGAACAGAAGTTAAACTCACAGGTCTATAATTACTTGTGTCAGCCTTTGATCCCCCTTTGTGAATTGGGGTCACATTTGCACATCTCCAGTCAATGGGTACCTCCCCTGAGTCCAAGGAAGCTCTCATAATTATGGCTAAGGGTTTGCTTACCTCCTTTGCTGCCTCCTTTAATATAACTGGATAGATCCCATCCACCCCAGGTGCCTTTCTTGTGTTTATCTTCAACAATTTCTCCTCCACTTTGCTCTCAGTTATTACAAGATTCTCTAGCTTACTGCTAGAATTGAATACACCTCTGGCATTCCCCTCGCTGAATAACTCCTCATGTGTGAATGTCGATGCAAAATATTCATTTAGTTTGTTAGCTACCCGAGCAGGGTCATCAACAGTTGACCCATCGATCTCAAGTGGACCAATCTGATTCATCCCCTTCCTTCTAGAGTTTACATAAGTAAAGAACTCTTTGCTGTTTTTCTTCGCATCCCTTGCCAAGGATCTCTCGTAATCTGCCTTCGCCTGCCTAACCTCCTTTGTAACTTGGTTACAGATCAACTTGTATCTATCATAGGCGTCCGTGTCACGTGTTAATTTGTATGTATCCCATGCATTTTTCTTCTCTGCCATATGCCTCATTAGTTCATCTGACAACCATTTAGGCCTAAACCTTGAACAATATTTCTTAGTTGGTATGTAAAGCCTAGTAGCTTCCACGATAAGTTCTTTGAATGCTTCCCATTTTGAATTTGCTGTTGGCAATATCATCAGTTGATCCCACTGTATAGAATTTAAATACTGTCTCAGTCCATTGTAGTCGCCTTTACGAAAGCAATACCCCTTCCCTTTACCCCTAATGGTAGTTACCTCTTTGAGTAACTCCCACTTCAGCACACTGTGATCACTGCCACCAAGTGGTTCATTTATCTGCAGATTCTTAATGCATGAAGAATCACTACTGATAATCAAATCAAGAGTATTACTCCCTCTAGTTGCCTCCCGAACATGCTGATGTAGAAAACAATCATCCAATAAATCCACAAAAGCCTTGCTACTGTGTGAGTGACCAGCCCCCGAATTCCAGTCAATATCTGGGAAATTAAAATCCCCCATTATAAGACTCTCTGATTTACTGGCCCACTCTATTTCTCCGAACAGTTTCTTATTATACTCATCAGAGTCATTAGGCCTATAGCACACTCCTACTCTCAATTTTGATCTCCCAATGCTTATGTCACACCAAACTGACTCGACACTGCACTGTCCAGCGATGTCGACTGGCTTCACTTCCTTGGATTTTATGTGTTTTTTAACTAATAGCATAACCCCTCCTCCCTTCCTATCCTGTCTATCCTTTCTGTAGACATTATCTGTGTGACACCACGTCTCTGAAATCCCCACAATATCTGCCTTTGATGTTTTGAGCAATACCTCAAATTCATCAAATTTATTTACTAAACTCCTAGCATTGGTGTACACACAAGTATACATGCACCTGTTCTTTTTCTTAGCTACCCTAACACAACCCATGTGTTTACTTGTACCCCAATGATTCCCAGCAGTCTCTGAAATATCCTGCATCTTATTTTCCAGGCTGCGGCTCATTCCAATAGAAGCAGTGCAAGAATCACTTTCACCTCTGCCAGTGGCTACTGTTAATCTATTAGTCCTTGTATCCCCCCAATCTAGCAGTTTTCCGACCCACCTAACATTGCCTCGATAGCATCAGCAAACATTCTTGCACCCTTTCTATTTAAGTGTATCCCATCCCTGTAGAAGCAGTCTCTCCTGTTAACAAGTACAGACCAGGCTGAAAAAAATTCTACCCCTTGAGCCCTGCACAATCTTTCCAGGGCCGAATTGATTGACAGGGCTCTCATCATATACTCCCTCCTATCGTGTCTGGGCAGAATTGCAGACACTTTCAATTTCAACCCTAATTCACGGCTTTTTTTCATCAGTGACCTGTACTTGTCAAGTAATTCCGCCGGTCTCCTACTCTTAATGTCATTAGTGCCATTAGTTAAATGAATGTTGCTCTGTACTGGTTTTACTTTGCTGGAAAGATGTAGCTTAAGCTGATGCTGTTGAGATTTTAGCATAAGTATTGCCCAATCCAAGGGACCAGACAGATTTCGCCCATTTCAGGAGAGGATTGGAAAAAGTATGGTTGGAAACTTACCAGAAAGCTGTCTAATTTTTTTCCAAATTATTTTGCTGTCAATGTTTCTGTTAATACTGGAAGCAAAACGGGTCCAGGATTCTTTTATGGTTTGCCTTTGTATAAAATATGCTTTTGCCTTTGATTTCTTATAATTTATCAGATTGGCTGTAGTTGGATATTGCCAAAACAAATTCCAGGCTTTATTTTTTGCTTTGTGCATTTCTCATTCCACCAATGATTATGTTTTTGGCTCAAGGGATTTGATAATGGTATTGTGTCTTTGGCCATATTCGGGAGATGTGACGCGATGTAATCTGTCACATCAATAGGCTGGAGACGGATTTTTTTCTCACCGAGATTGATGACTGAAATTTTGCCCCGTTTGCTAGGACAGATTTTCCATTTCCTGCAGGGTTGAGCTAGAGGAGTCTGTGCTATCAATACCTTGCATGCAGTTGGGAAGTGATCACTACCCATAGGATCATTAATAACATACCATTCTATGATCAGGACCAGTAACTGGAGAACAAAAATGGAGAGATCTATTACTGAGGTACGTCCAGTTAGAAGCCGAATGTGTGTTTGCCAGTATTGAGTATGGCAAGGTTATTGCCTCTAAAAAGCTTTCAATGAGTCAACTCAGTATATCTAATTTAGGATCACCCTATAAGGGGTGGAGCCCATTAAAGTCCCTTAATATACAGAGTTGGAGGTAGCCACATGATGACGTCTTCAAGATCTTTTAAACAGTAAGTATAATTTGGCTGTAAGTAGATTGAGATTAGTGTTATTGCAATATGTAGAGTTATACAGACAGCAACAGCTTCTATTTCAGTTTGAAGTGGGATATGTTTAGTTGGAACTTTGAATCTATCAGGATTGCTACACCGCTATGGGCAGCATTTGCTGTATTACAATCTCTTCAAGGCAATAGTTCTTTGACAAAGGGCAACTGGAGAATATCAGTTAATTATATCATGGATATCATCTGTATTGCAACGAAAGCCTCTGCTGTTCCATTGTAAAATACAAGGCATTATTTATGCTTAATTGATTGAGCTGTATCTCTGACTGATTTTTGAAGATGGCTGGCTTATGATGTTCCAATTTTGGTTTATCTTTTTTGGAAAAAACTGGCTAACCAGCGTCCATTTCTTCTTCTGATTAGATTTCTAAAATGGAATCTTCCTGTATAGATGTGCCATCTGTGTCCATGGTTGTGTTGTGAATATTTATCATTACATTTGAGTTTTTACTATAAGATATGGTAGCTGTCATTGGAAGAGGAGATGCTGCTGGTATTGTCAGAGGGATATTATTTGCCTGGTCAGAGAACTTAGATTGTTGCTTACATACACTTGGTTGTTGCTCAGAAAGGACATTTATAGCCCAATCAGAAATTGATTTATTAGTGGGAACTGTGACATCAGTTTGAGTGGAAACTGTTTGATACTTTTTTATGGCTTAGGTCATATTTTTGGTTATAGTAGGTGAAACTAGTTTTCTTGCTCCTTGGTAACTGACTTTGTTCTCAACCTTGTATTTTACTATTTTTTTCTCATTTTTCCATTTTTCACATGTCTTGGAATATGCAGGATGGTCACCTTTACAATTTGGGGAGGCCATTTTTGTAGCTATACAGTCACTTTGTATGTGATCCGAGGACCCACAATTGGGCAGATAGTAACTCCTCTGCATATACTTTGAGTGACATACTTTTGGGATTTATAGCATCTTAAAGGGTTTGGAATGTAGGGGCAGATGTGGCAAAGTAAATAACTTGCTTTTACAGAGGAGGGTAAGTTGGGTGTATTGAAAACAAGAATAATATTTCTGGTAGGCATAAGTTGATTATCTTTTTTAATCATTATTCGTCTTGCTTCAATTACATGTTGTCCTTGCAGTTGTTGGGTTATTTCTTCCTTGGTGACATTTAATAGGTCCCAACTGGATATGACACGACACCCTTAGATGAATTTAGGGTTGCGTGAAGAGATATTTTTACAGGAATGCCAGCAAAGCTTGTAAATTGTAACAGCTTCTCGGAATGTCTGTGGTTCGTGGTTTCTACTAGTAGGTCTCGTGAGTGCAGTCTCTTAACCGTCTTGGGAGATCCTGCAATACCCTCCGGATGTTTCTGTATGACAAACGGAGACAATTTAGTCATAGGCTGATTAGTAAGTGAGTGGATGATTAAGAATGATGGGCAAGGTTGCTTCCGATCAGTCTTTTGTCTCTTTGGATTATCGCTCTGAATATCCCGATGGTCTGTGTTTTCTCCTTTTAGCCCTTGGCAAGAGGACTTTTCTGCCAAGTTTTCCAGCCCCGCTATGAGGCCAATAATTAAAATGTTAGTCGGATAGTGAACTAGAAATATAGATAAATAAAGAAAGGTGGGCTTCCTTTCTGTGTTCTAACTTGTGACTTTTCAAATATAGAACGGTTTTAAAAATAAGACTAGAGAAATCTAGGAACTTAAAAATAACTTTAAAGAGCATTCTATAAATCGCAGAAATATCACTTGCCACCTCGGGGCATAGGTATTTTGCATCTACATTCACACATAAGGAATTCTTTAAGGTAGGGGATGCCAAAAGTTTATCAAACTCTAATGAGAAGCTAAATGACCTTGTGATAACTGAAAGTGGAGGGTATATTGTTGAGGATGGACATAAAAAAAAAAAAAAAAAAAAGGCACCTGGAGCATATGGAATCTATTCAATTATATTAAGGGAGGCAGAAAAGGAGGTAAGCAAACCCTTAGCTATAATTATGAGATGATCCTTGGATTCAGGTGAGGTACCTGTTGACTGGAGAAGTGTGAATATATCCCCACTTCATAAAGGGGAATCAAAAGGTGACAGGAGTAATTACAGACCTGTTAGCTTAACCCAGGGAAAATAATGGAATCACTGGTTAAAGAAGCAATGCACGACCATTTGAACAGGTATGCAATTATACTGCAATCACAGCATGGATTTTTCTCAAGGGGGCAGCTTTGTCTAACCAAACTGATAGGTTACTATAATGCAATGACCAAGGAATTGGAACCAAAAAATAATTTTGACATTATACACTTTGTATTTCAGGATGGCTTTTGATATTGTTGCAAATAAAAGACTGCTGTACAAACTGGAGCAATGTGGCATTAAGGGCAAGATACTGCTATGAATAGAGGGATGGTGGAAGTGGAAGAAAACAGTGGTCATCAATGGGCATTGCTCTTCGTTGACTAATGTTATTAGTGGAGTTCCCCAGGGTTCAATATTGTGTCTGTTATCGTTTTCAGTACCCAATGATACTGATGAAGGTATATCTGGTTGTTGTTATTTGGTTTTTTAGGAGCATTAGCAACTAAGGCCATATTGCTCCGGTGCGGTGGTCATTCCCTGACCTTTCCGCATGTTCCGTATTTGGTGGTGACGGGCTCGAACCCCGGTCTAATCAAGAAGGGTGTGCTACGCACTGCTGCTCCTTCCCACCTGGCTACGGAGGCGCCTGATATATCTGGCTTAATGTCTAAATTTGCAGATAATACAAAGTTGACAGAGTGGTTAATGATAGTCATCATTAACCACTGAGCTTCTGCAACAAGATCTAGAAAAATTAGGTTGATTGGCTGAAAAATGGTGGTTAAAGTTTAACATTCACAAATGCAAGGTACTGCACATGGGTAGCAGTAACCCCAGATTAACTGTTTGGTACTACACTCAGAATAGTAGAGAATGAAAAACATGAAGTAATTGTGCAGTCACACATGAAATTCAGAGCTGTGCAGTCATGCTGTCAGGACATCTCATTGGGTTTTGTCAATGATATGCAGAAACTTTTCTAGCAGGGATAAGCAAGTGATCACCCCTTTGCATAAGGCCATGGTTAGGCTTTATATAAACCCTCTTACCTAGAAAGGCTGAAGTTTTGCAAATTGCAACATTTCGAGACCAGGAACCAGTGCGGTGATCTGATTAAGCTGTTGAAAGCCTTAAATGGATTGAGCAAGCTGAATGTAAATAGTATTCTTCCAACTGCT